>NW_022753996.1:282054-298265 GCF_011630105.1 Anneissia japonica
TGTAATTTTTTTTTGTTAGTCAAAGTGAGATAGGCTGAAAAGATGTGTATAAGCAAACAGTACAGTACAATACAGGATTCGTTATTTTGAATTTTCATCATCCTACCCAGCCTAAGTCTAGCAGGCTGGGACTGTGATGGTAATGTTAGTAAATAGACGTAGGCCTAGGATTCGTTATTTTGATTTTCATCAGCAAGTAATTTGACTTTGAAAACACATACTTTGCTAATAGGCCTAGGATCATGCATACTCTTTGTGACTAAGCCTATATTGATACAATAATATTCCTATCATTTATTTACTAAATGATAAATAAAATGCAGAAATAAAAATATATATGTACAAAACAACTAATGCTGAGTAATTTTAGATGTATATTTTCAAAATCTCAATATTTTATGAATTATTGAGCAAATTATATACACTATCAAAAATAAGCATTACGGTGACCTTGTTAAATAATTAGCTGGCACAGAGGATTGATAATGTTATCAGCTGGCGCTCTCGTTGACTGAATAAGAAAAGAGCTGTCAGCGAATAAGTTTATTCATATAAAACACATAAGGTTGTTCTCGTTGTTATACCCATTTGTCACCAGTTTCTTTCCCTTTTATATTTACATTTGTTGTGACGGCTCTTGTGATGAGCTCGTTTCTTTTGTTTATTGTGTTGGGTTCTTTGTTACATAGGATGGCGACAGAGGGCGCTACCTGGCGTTTTGACGACACGATTGTGGTACTCTATGATCAAACAAAAATAAAATAAAATGATAAACAGATAATAAACTGAATTATTTCTTAGCTAATTTGTTAATGGAAGTGTAGCCACTCAAAATACCAAGGTCTTTATTTAGACCCTGTGTGTTGAGTGTTAAGCCTTAAAACCCAACGCATCTCATAACATTTTCTACCTTTGATTATATGGCCTATGATAGTAAATTTCAGGTTTTTAATATGGTCTGGCAAGTTGAACTGTTGACTAACGGTAGAAGTCCTATTCTTGTTCCGTTGTTAATTCTGGATCTAATGGAGCATTTTGTTTCGCCTACATAATTGGCATTATTTATCACAATAAATCATACAACATTAGAAGATGTGCAATCTAATGGATAAGAGCGTGTTTGATGTGAGTGCCCGTACTGTGAATGTTGTGTCGATGGTGATGATTGCGCAAAGTTGACATCTCCTATCACCACAAAGTTTATTACTGTGATGTGATCTGGGTGATGGTTTAGGACGCCGCAATCTGGATGATGTGAAGAAGGGATTGGGGGAAGTTGTCGTTGAGCAAGTACAGGGGGCGGGGGACTGTCAAAAATATGTTTCATTGTGGGGGTCTGTCTTGAGGGTTTCATAATCATCCCATAAGAATAGTATTGAGTATTAATACAGTATATAGAACCATGTTTGAATAAGAGAGTGTGAACGCCACCCCTCAACAAGGCTGTCTGTGTGCAATTGATGCCCTCTTAAGGTAGCTAATCCTGAAAATGCGATTACACCGACTGTACTGGGATTCATGAATGTAAATATTACAGTGTCATTTATCATCATATGGAAACGTTGTATCATTTGCTCTCCAAGGTCGCCTTAACCATTGGAGAAACTGGATTTTTTTCACAAAAGTACATTTTGGGTACAAAATCTATGATTTTCTTGTAATGGCTCCAGCGGATTATTATGTAAAAAATATTAATCTACCATTTCGTGAAGAAAAATGAAAAAAACCCCTACTGTTTTGTCGGAATACGCCGATTTGGATAGGGGACAGCTCCTCACGCCGATTTAGATTGGGAATTTCAAGAAATTTGAGGTTTTTGGCTGTTCCGAGCTCGTTTCTTACTCCCTCACTCGAAGACTATTGCTTTGTTGGAATTGGCCCAAGTGGATTCATGGAGGGAATATAATAAGCTTGAAGATGATACAAAATTTAGTATGATTGGTTGGGTAGTTTTATCGGAAAATAAGAAAATATTAAATCCATCCAATCCAAGATTGCCTCTCATGGGGTCAAAAAATATCTCAAGCGTGATAGTCCGATTCACTGGTATGACGTCATACTTCTGTTTGCTTGATTTTTGTTCGCAATGTTTGACTTCTTTCTTCGTATAATTTGGCCTAATTTAGTTATCAGTTGGGTTTGTTGTGTGTTTTTATTACCTTTAATAAAAAGCAAATGTCCCAAGACAAGATACTTGCAGCAATTAGGCTATATTTCTGCAAAAAAAAAAAAATGCAACTTATAGTCTGGACAGTTTGAAAATTTCCGTAGCGGTGTAACGTAGGGCTAAGCCAATCCCGCCAACACGAAAGCTGGACTAGGGGAAGAGAGATCCCAACATTAGTATACTTTACATTGTACTATGTGTACTGTTAAATATGTGTTCAAATACAAGTTTTAACAACAAAATATTGACTGTGCAAATTGAATTTTGTTGGTTTTAACCCCATAATGAAAATGAAACAAACCCAATGATTTTAATTGGTCGATCCAAACTACTTGTACAGCGGGGTTGATTTGATCTCAGTTCGCTGCTTTCGTGATAGTTGGACTAGCAAATGATAATAAGTGGCAAAAACGTTTCCATATGCACCATTCCTAACAAAGGTAAAATGGGTTATCCCAAAATATGAAAATACATATAAAGTTGAAACTGCTATAAACTACAATAACACCAAATTACTTAATCATGGCTGGATCTCAAATCAACGAAAAATTTCAAAACCTTCCTAACAAAAATCTGGTAAACATCTGAGCATGACATTACTGTCTGTCTTCTGTAATTGATCATACAGTAAACAGGTTCCTCACTTCGAGTTCAGAGAAAACCTTTGCTATCCACAGTTTTACATGCTCATCTACAATACCTGTACCCCATACCGCTGTCCTAGTCCTAGTGTTACCCATGTGTATATAGTAGTAACTTAAATACTAGCTGCTGTATCCTACATTAACTCAGTTGGGTACACGACTCTACTTTATACTGTATGCACTCATATAGGTAGAACCGGTGCTCATCTAGTACACAGAGTAATACATGAGATTATAAAGAGTTTACAAAATCACTACAATTCTTCATTCCAACTGTATAAAAATGTCACAGTAATAGGAAGGCAATACATTAGAATGAATTGTTTCTTGTTCGCTATACCAGACTCAACTCAATGAATATGTGATACAACTCCAGACAAGAACAACCTCTTCTGTAAAGGCTAAATTAATATTCCCTACGATACTTCTCATTTCTTTATTATTGTATTCCTTTAACTGACCCACTTTAACGCCTGTAATTCTTTCTTTTATATGGTGGGATTGTATCCTGTGTGTGTTGTACAAGTGTTTGACATGCTGGGTTCAGGTCCTCATAATGCCTATGAATTGCATGTGGCTGGGAAGAATAACCACTTCACTCTGCATTGCCATGTGTCACTTTGAAATCTCTTGCACAGTATTTTTTTTACCTCATAATACCCCACCGATGGTACGTGTTTCTCTTTCAACCTCTGTCTTTGTCGAGTATCATTATCCTTGTTGTGATCATGATCGTTGGGTCTGGTGTCGTCTGTGTATAGTTGTGTTTTCTTTTGTGTATGTGAAGTCCCATTGTGTTGGTAGTTGCTAAATACAACGGGTTCAGCCGAGGGGCGTGGCTTCGTATGTTTACGTCATGCATAATTTAAGATATAGTTTGTCTTTCAGTTATAGTTTGTCCTCGACATATAGTAGACCATGTCTTTTATTTATCAGACAGCATAGCAAAACAAATGGTACAACCAATGTAAGAAAAAATAAGTTGTCCCTGTGTTAATTTTCTTTAAAAAAAAAATTAGGATCCCTAGAACATTATCAATTTATAGGGTCTACACAGAGTGAAATAATACATAGGCCTAGTTAGTCTTATTTTAGCGGTAGGGATTAGGCAGTAATCACAGAAATAAATGAAAACAATTCAATGGCCTATACTACTAGTACTGCAATACTGTACTTTATTCTGTGGATTTTCCAACCTAATCCCATGAACAAATTATCTTACAGGAAGAGAAAATGTGCCTAATAAATTGAAATTACAATTTCTATTACATCATAACTGCTGAAGTTAAGATTTATTACCTTTTAATGTTTCACAAAATTGCCGGCTATATTACACAAAAAGAGAAGGGGAACAGAATGTTAAATATTTAATTAATTAAATTAAATATAGGCCTATTAACTTTCCAATGTCTGTGTTGCAATTTGTATTGTATAAAGTAATGTATTAAATAACAATTAGGCCTATTATTTAGTAGCCTAGAGCCACATTCTGCATAGGCCTAAAAGCCTAGACAGTGGCTGCTATGGGATACATTTTCTGGGGGTGGGAGGCTAAGCTGTCCAACAGGATATTGTATGCCTTAGGAGGGGGGGGGGTTTGCGAGATGAGATTTTTCTGAAAATATAGAGCTCTGGGTGGCCGGGCTTAAGCACCATTGTCCCCCGGCCCCGCTGGCGCCGCCACTGCTAGACAGACTGCTGCGGGTTGCTGGAAGCACAGTTTAGGACTATGCCTTGCCTAGGCCTCAGACTACTGAAGAGGCCTCCTGGTCCGACCTAGCGCAGTGCCTAGACCGACAAGATCGTCCATAATTTGGGCCCAATTGGATGGAAATGGACTCGATGTCTCTTGGGCCCCGATCGTCCGTCACCCGCCCGTAGCAGCAGCACAAACCTATGCACAAACTATAGGCCTCAGCCGGCCTCGCTAGCGTCACTTGTTCACACGGTGTATGTGCGATGTTTTTAGGTAGACGGTATAATTTATACATGACCTATAACCATACAAGCCACGCCCTCTCGGGTGAACCCGTTGTATTTAGCAACTACCTTTCGTAAACCCACCATGCCAAAAAAGTATGTAGTTTCTGCGCATGCGCTACAACTTTTGCGTCCTAAATGCGATCGAGGTTGTGACAAAAAAACTCAATCTATGACGAGTATTTCTTTCATGTCGGACACTAAATATTTTAAAGTCTCATTGAGTGTACCAGGGGTGGCACCAGCGGGGGGGGGGGCCGGGAGGCCACAGCCCCCTCGTCGGGGAGTGCTGCCCCCTCCCCCCTCGTCGGAGAGAAAAAAAATTATATGTATTTTCTACATATTAGTAGACTCTAAAATCGATTAATTAAGCCCTTGAAACCCATAAATTGTTAAAATTTTCGGGGCCTTTGCCCCCTGGACCACTTTCGAAACTTTTAATCGAAGCTCGACCACGCCCACATCGCTTTCGTCTGGAAAATCTTACCCATCGTCGGGGGCATCGGCCCCCTCGTAGGGGACCTCGGCCCGGCCCCCGTCGGGCCAATCCTGGCGCCACCCGTGGAGAGTACTAGTGTTTTGATTTTTTTTCCTTCGCTATGACAAGGCAAATAAGATATTTTTTAAACCACAATTTATCACAAATTTAAACTAAATAGAAGGTCCTAAAACTTTGCCTTGCACTATAGTTTGATGAGAGAGTATAGCGCTGGGCAGAGTTCCACAATTTACTTTTTCTGAATTTTAACATCCTTCTGCCTGAGTGTTGTTTCTGGATAGGAAGTTTCAAATTACCTCTAGTACTTCCTCTAGTATTGTGAGATTGAACTCTGCCCAATGGAGTTAAGACGTCAGAAAAGTAATTGCTGTATCGTCTGCAATGCTATTTATAAAAATAATAAAAAGAAGGGGACCCAGTATCCCCAGGGGACTCCACACTTTATGGGAGACGAGTGTGACACCGTTCACAATAGTGATCTGCTTTCTACCTGAAAGATAAGAGCGGAACCATCGAATGGATAGATTTGATAAACCAATTTCAGAGAGCTTGTATAGAAGGGTTTCATGATGCACAGAATCGGACGCCTTCTTTAAACCAATAAAGATAGCTCCGGTGAGTTTATGTGTGTCTGTGTTGAGTATGTAATCTGTGACATGGATTAGTGCTGTGGTTGTACTGTGTTGGGGACGGAAGCCAGATTGTTTTGTGCATATTTTTGCCTGATATTTATGAATGAATTTGGTTGTGAATTAGGCGTTTGAAAACTTTCATAACGACAGGCAGGACTGTGATTGGTTGATAGTTTCCCCACTTATTGATCTCCGCCCTTGTGAATTAGAGTCACTCTGCCCGCCTTCCATCCAGTGGGGACTTCCCCCAGGGAGAGGGACAGATTGAAGATGTATGTGATAGGGTCAGCAATGCTTGGGCAGCTCCCATACAAAAAAATTCTATAGAATTCTATAAAAAAAAAACTATAGAATGTCTATAGCATAATTGTTTAGAAAATTTATAGAAAATTCTATAGAAATAACTATTGAAGCCCACTATAAAATGTCTATTAAAAATCTATTAAAACTATATTAAAAATCTATCAAAACTCTATTAAAAATCTATTAAAACTATATTAAAAATCTATTAAAAATATATAAAAAAAACTATAAAAAATTTATAAAAACTCTATAAAAAACATATTAAAACTATATTAAAAGACTTAAAAATCAACTGCTCTTCAACTTTAACTGGCCCCCAATTCCAATTGGTTTGCAATGGTCCCAGTTCCAATTGGTAACAATGGCTTTAATCAACTTCTGCAGACTTACAAAATACACTGAGTTCATATACAAACCATAATTTCTTTAATTTAAAACACCAACAAACATCATACAGTAGGGACATTACTTCCCTAGGGTCTCTTTTACAGTCCGGTTTAAATAAGCATTTTTTTCGTAATGTAGTCCTATTACAAGAGTTTATTATACTGTATAAAACAATATTCAAGAACCATTTGTGTTACAGGTGTGCATAAACCAGCATTCTTTGTGATATTGCAGCAGCAATTGTCCATAACCATGCCTTTTCTTGTCCGATGGTACCAAGCTAAATTAGTATGAATTATGCCGTTGAACAAATCTAGTTTGAAATACTAAATCACTGTGACTTGTACTAAAATTTCTCGGAGTTTAACTCTTGCTGAAAGATATAACAAAACAAAATAGAGCGCATATTATAGAAACCGCTATTAAATGTATTACATCCCTTTATTATTGTATTGAGTTATCACTTACAATAGTTACCGATACTTGAGTATCCTGAAATAAAATCACCATTTATGTTGTTAGTATAGGCCTTTTGATTACATTAACTTTCTCCAAATAATGATACAATTCTTTTTTTACACCCGCCCCACCCCCACCACGGTTAACCGTTAACCTATTATTTTATTAAAGCACTATAGAATGTCAGTTAATTTTCTGTTCCTTTACAGATACGTCTTTAAACAAACATTAATGCTTTCAACTACAAGATTGAGTTGACCGGATTGAGTTTTCACTTAATTACAGTAGTAACTGAGACTTGAGTATCCTGAAATAAAATCACCACTTATGTTGTTAGTATAGGCCTTTTGATTACATTAACTTTCTCCAAATAATATGATACAATTCTTTACACCACCCCTCCCCGGTTAACCCTAAACCCATTATTTTATTCGTATTTTATTAAAGCATCATGGACATGAGGACACGGCCCAAATGCAATTTACCACTCTTCTTATGGCATGTTAGACTATGGGGCAATTAACTTACAGCTTAGCTAGGCCAACAAAAGGCCCAGGTTCTAGGCCTAGCCCTATATCCTCAATGGCCTAGAGAGAACAGAGAACCTCAGTTCTGTCTGTCTCCGTACGGCGGCTAGGCTAGTACCGGTACAGCTACTGTAGGCCTTAGGCTAGGCCAGGCCTCTTCATTCAAGCCTTCATCTACCACTACTAGGCCTACTAGGCCTAGGAGGAGGCTAGCATGTCTGCTAGAGTAGTAAACTAGCTAAATAATAAAACAAAACCAACTCTTACCACTTGATGAATACAGTACTGCTAAAATACTTCCAATGAGTATGTTTATAACTGACTAACATCATGAAAGTCCAGAGAGATATTCAAAATACTACCGCTTCCGTTGGCTCTACATGAAGTGACAATTCAAATCAGCTGATGGTCACTTGATGAAGTGACCAATCAGATTTGTGCAATTCGACACTAACATTAATTGGTTGGTAGGTGGGCTATCACAGTAAACAGGTTAGGCTGTTGATAACATTTTGCTGTCAACCCTAAAGCATTGTTGTTAAGTGAATAGGTGAGGGTTAAGTTTAGGGACTACAGACCCGCCCCCCCCCCATAAAGTTCCCATAAGGCTACCAATGTATTATTAGCGGTTCCAGAAATTTTTCATAGAGTTTGAATAGATTTTATATATACATTCTATACAATTTTTTTTTTATAGATATTGTAACAAAATGGTGCAGTCCACCCCCTAATTATAAATAGATTAGGCCACTCCCTAATGCTGGGAGCCGATTGGCTATCTAAAAATAGCTGTGTTGGGATCTTAAGACCCATCGCCCAGGACATGTAGTAGTTGAGCTCTGGATCTCATGAAGTTTAGAACTGGGAAATCCCGACGTTAGTGTTAAGTAAGGTAGGACCTGCAGTAATTCTATAAAATAGTTTATAGTCGAACTCAGTCATTAAGAATTGAGAGCCCAGTAAGGGACAGGCCTACTTATAGTTTAATTCCGGTGTTAACGGGAACCGGTCGGCGGCTGCTGTGTGCTCCGCATACGACATTGTATTTGTTGTTGATAATGGTACCAGTTTTATTGACCCAATAAATGCTATGAGAAACTCAGTTAATTTTGTTTGAAGTTTATTCAATAGTCGATCCGTATTATCTGACGGCGTGTCCGACAGACTTACTTACGCAGGACTTAGACTAGACTGAGACTGCTTGGCCGAAACCGCCACAATATAATTTTCAAAATAATTTTTAATATTTTATTTACAGATAATCACTTCCATAGCGTTCGTATTCATTTTATATATACTTTCTATAGAGAAACAATTTTACAAATTATAAACGTTTCCATAGAGCTTTTATATATATTTTCTATATATTTTCTATAGACTATTAAAAGTTACAGTTTTTAAAATGACTGTTTAGAATATTATACAGTTCTACAGAATATACTATAAATAAATAGATTTATATTGAAATTTCATATATGTTATACTCTATATAGATTTTATATGTTCCTATAGAGATAATCCCTATAAAATTGTTATAATACATTTAAAAAAAATACAGGTAAGGACTATAATTTTTTATAGAATAAATATAGAAATTTTATAGTTTTATTATAGAGAACTTGTCATATCATTCGTATAGAATATTCCATAGAATTTCTATAGAATATGCAAGATGTAAAACATGCTGGTAGGAATATACTGGTCAGACACGAATGTGTCAATAAAATATTGAATAAAACAAAAACAAAAACACAACATAGAAATTACATTAAATATGTGTATATAGTATGTTATAGAATTCTATAGAAACTAGTTCCTCTATAAAACAATTTTATAGAAAATACTAATTTCTGTAGAAATTGATTAGACTCTATACAAGGTCTAGAAAGTTCTATAGAATTTTTATGTATGGGCTGCTTTGATAAGACGTGGACTGAACCCGTCGAGACCTGTTGATTTATTTGTTGAGACTGGTTAATAAGGTCAGAAACTCAACTTGATCAACTGGTCGGAATCTAAATTGGTTTTGAAAAAAAAATCATTGTAAGTTTTGAGTCGTCAATGTCATCATTATTCACTGCTCTAGGCAGATCATCAATTGAAAATAAATTGTCTCTTGAGTCGTCGGAAATACTATACTGCCACAATCCAGTTGCCCCATTGAACAAAAAATAAGAAATAAATTTATTTGCAATTTCTTTAGGATCAGAGATCCTACCGCCATCAGAATCTGTCAAGGACACATTAAATTTTCTCTTTGACGTTTGGTCATGTTGGAACAATTTTTCTAATGGCGGTCCAGGTGGCTTTAGGATTTCCGACGTTCTCACTAATATTTGACATAACATTATTACGTTTCAGGGAAGTTCTAAAATTGTTAAAAATATTTCTTTTGTCTTGTAATTTTTCTAATCATTTTTTATTTGGTTTGTTTTAGCTATTTCTTTTAATATTTTAGCTTCATTTCTTAACGATATTCAGGTATCACCCAAGGTGAAATTTTGATGTTTTTAAATGGAGCATGCGTATCACAAATGTCACTAAAAATCTTTTTAAAATATTCTAAGGCTTCATCGACATCTTCAGAGACTCGCAAAATATTCCAAGGGGCCGAGTTTAGGTCACTCTGAAAATTCTCAATGTTGAAATTCTTATAAGACCTTCCCTTGACTATTTTTGGCAAAGCTCCGCGATGCTTTTGAGCTAATTCTAATTACGATAACACTGTTAATATTGTACTAGCTACTAGTCTAGGCTGGGTACAGCAAAGGCCGCATATGGTTATTGAAGTAAGTCTACTAGCTTGAGTAGATCTAGGTTAGGCTAGTTTCACCTAGGCCCACTTAGCTACTACTATTATTAGTATAAGTGGTCCTATAGTCGTGCGTAGTCGTAATTTTCTGAAGTTTTTCATTACTTTTTAAACTTTCTTTTTCCTGTTGTAAAATATCACGACAATATCTGTTTTCACATATTTTATAGAAAATCTCTAAAACTTTGTCAAATTCGAAAATCCCTCTCTCGGATGATTACGTTTATTAGATCGCTCTTAGGACGACGCAAAATTCAAGTGCATGCGTAAAAACTACATAATCTTGGTTACGGTGGCTCTGGGTTGGCACGGCGATTTGCTCATCAGTAGATAGGGCCTACAGCTGTACGTGTTGCCCAGCGAAGAAACATGTTTAGCTTATCGTGTAGTTCATTGATGATTTGATGCATGTTAATCTGATGTTTAATATAATCATTTTGATTGTGATGAACACTTAATTGTTAACGGCAGTGGATTAATGACAATGTTAAATACCCAGTATACATGCTGAATAGGCAAGTTAAAATATAATTACTAGTTGTGAGCGAGAGAAGATTGTTTAACTTCTGTCATTAGTTGGCCACCGCACTGTTACTACAACGTTACTCGCTAGGGTAGTCGTCACGCTTGAGTGATTTAGTATGCCGTTGCTATGCCAACGAGTTGCATAGTTAAAGCCTATGTGGTATTGTTTGTGTCTTTTTCAGATTTCGAATATCTATATATTATAGATTAATGACATTACCGGTCATTAAAGTTTGAAATTGAGTTGACAACAACCAAGTGAGGGCGCAGTGTCTTATTTTTGTGCTTTACACATATTAAGATATGTAAATCTTCATATTACCACATCTAAATTATTTATTTTAAACTGAACAACTCTTTTGGCCGCCTTTATAGTATCCGAGAGTATACAGTATTGTATACTCTCTAAGAGAGATACTGTCGTTATCTGAAACATTACCCTTTTTAGCATCGGTGACGCTTTTCCAATTTTTTTAAAGATTTTTTTTTATCCCTATATAACATATTAAGCCGGTTGAATTTTATTTTTTTACAGCCGATCATTCGATTAAGTTAGTGTACCGGTACTGGGAGACCAAAACGTGTAGCGGTTTTAAGTAAAAATTCCTATTGATTTTCTTTATCAATACGGTTTTTGTCGCTCTATTGCAAATAAATCATAAATATGCAATTAAATGAAATGGTAGACTACTGGTTGATCAAGCTTAGATGTTTTAATGTTGAGATAGCTGATATGTTTTGTGTCATTATCATACGAAGAGGGTTTTTTGTTTCTCCAACATATTCTTTACAACAAATATTACAATACTCTATATGAGATACAGTACACTTTTTTTTGTGAGGCACTTAATTGATTGCCTTATCCGGAATATGTATGTAGTTTGTTTGGTTGCTCTTGATTGATTGTGTGAAATGAAACAGGTAGCATGTTTTTCATGATAAGCCACAAAGAATAATTGCCCAGATTATGTCGGAAGAGATGATTTGCCTCTTAAAATTAGATCTAATACAAATGAACGCTGCGCGGGGGCCGGTGCATATGTTTATCCGTCGGTTTATGGAAGAGACCTAAAGTTTTGGTCTCTAGACCTCGGCTCTAGCCCCCTCCCCCGTCAGGCAAATCCTGGCGCCACACCTGATAGGATCTGTGGTTCTGGCAAACCCACCCCAAAGGTGGCCTTCAGCCTTAAAAAAAACCAGTGTACAAACGCGACCATTAAGTTCCAGTTCGGCCACGATGGATATTATTTCGAATACATTGTATCTCTTTATAAACATGTCACGAAATGTGCCAAAAATGCACACCTAGTCCACACATTCTCCACCCTGTTACCATGTTTTCACTAAGTTAAATTATTATCAATTCAGTAAAATAGATAAACACTTTCTAAATTAACACAATTTTTCACTAATTATATTTTGAGTGATAAAGCGCCACATGCGTGCCTGATCAATGCATGTAGAATTGCGGTTCAACTTATTTGATGTGTTGCACTTTAACAAACTTTAGATTGCTATCACTGTGGTGTCACCATCCCATCTCCCCCGATGCAGAGGCCAAGCACCCATCGATTCCACTAAATGCAAAGGCCTATTTTAGAGCCACAACTGCTTGCATATATTTAGTTTTAAGTTAGTTAAAAGAACGATGAAAATCGGGTTTTTTTTGTTTTGTTTTTTTTTTACAATTTTCGCTTTTCTTCGTGTTAGAATTCGACTTTCAGTGGGATGTAGTGGCAATGAATTACAAAACATCATTCAAGGAAAATTGGTTCATGGCAAATGATAATACTAACGATCGTTTCTACTACAATCAAACTTCAAACTTTTTGGATGTATTTAGTAATGAAATAGTGACGGAAGACTACAACCAGGTTTGTAGACTTTGATATTAATATTAAATATACAAATAGTATCTGTTTTTTTTAAATTATGAAATAAAAAAAAAAACAAGTAATAGCAGTAAATTACTGAAATCGAACTTGTTTTATAGACAAGGCTATAATTGAGATAGGTACCACTTGGAGAGGTATAAATTCTCATATGGTTTTTCTAGACCAGTTTTTTTTATGGGGAATCAGAACATGTGAGGGGTGTAACCTGAGAACTTTCGCGTGAGGGCGCTTTTTCAAAATGGCCGCCAAAATCCAATAAATTACATATATATGGGTAAAATAAGCACAGAAGAGGTAGGTTTGACCAACTTTTGAATATGTAATGAAAGGAGTAAGGTATAACTAGCTAAAGTTATTAATGTAAAGATTTCGGGAGGAAATTGAGGGCGCTTTTTAAAATGACCGCTAAAATTTAAATAACAACTTAACAGCAGCTTCAATACCCTAGATAA
This sequence comes from Anneissia japonica, assembly GCF_011630105.1. Classification (NCBI taxonomy): domain Eukaryota; kingdom Metazoa; phylum Echinodermata; class Crinoidea; order Comatulida; family Comatulidae; genus Anneissia; species Anneissia japonica. The sequence goes on from NW_022753996.1 coordinate 295,337, forward strand.
ATTTGCTTAATTTACAAAACATGAATGTAATAACTGCTGTTGACTTTTTAATCCCAAAATAACATATTTTAGGGGTGTAAGCTAACTCACTTTCGAAAATGTAAGTAAAAATTCCCCCTTATATTTAGCCCTTTTCTGTTTTGAAGAATGGAAAATAACACCAGAATCTTTAAAAAAATACCAGCTTCCTTACAAATATCCGGTTGTTTTTCATTATTTCTGTGTGCTATACAAGGTATTCCAGACAACTACCATAATTTTCATATATGAAGAAGGCTTTATTTACTACATATTTTGTCCTGTAGTGTTTAACTGTGTAGCCCTATGTTGAGCAATAATCTTCAGGTATTGCTTTTATCACCGCAATCTGAAAGTCATCGTATTTATCGTATGAACAATTCTTAGACTTCCACGGGAATTTCTGCTAACATGGTGGCAACAATGATATGTGAGTAATCTTGTCTCCGCAAAACTTTATATTGAACATGTTACTTGATTGATTTACACTTTTCTCCTTAACTTCAAGCAGCAGTGAGATATACTCTTGTTTTTCGGACAACTTTTGTGACAGAACATCTAAACTCCGAAGTTGCTGAAAGTTTCAACAAACTCAGTTTATGATGACAGAAGCTACGTTTTCCTTTACGAAAGAACCGGGGTGTAATTGTTTGTAATATCGATGTCTCGAGAAAGGGAACGGATTATTGCTATGCCTTGGTTGTTATTTGTTAAAGCATGCTTCGCATACAGGAAGACTTTCGTGTCGGTCTCTTCTTGGTGGTTCTACGCCAGATTGTAGAACCCCAGGTTGCCGACTGCCAGATTTTCGAATTCACTTTGCCAAAACACAGTTTGAAGAATGCCAGTTTGCTGAATCAAAAACTACGAATCCCAGTTTGTTGAAACCCAGTTTGCGCTGAAAGCCACTTTTTCGAAAATTAAATAAAAGCCTTAAAACATTAACCACAGCATAACATTCATGTTGGAACACTCTGTTACTATGTATTCGTATAAGAAATAGCGGCTTATTGTAGTTAAATGGGTTTTTTTTGTTTTAACCTGTAAATCAATTAGCTATCAGCAAATAAAATTATATTTAATAGGCCTCGCGGTTAAAACGTTTTATTAGCATACCTATGATAAATACATAAATTTATTTAAAAAAATAATAATACTAAAGGAAATAAACAAATTAATAATAATCTACAATTATACACACATGCGATACGATGTTTATCCTTAATTTCATTTCATTTTATTTCGAATTTTAACTTATAGCCATGCTTTCAAGTGTGTTTTTCTACAGCTTCGTTGTCTTCTAATATTTTCCCTTTTTATTTGTACACAAATGAACTCCTTCCTTTTAAATGCACAGTATGCTGTAGTTTCGTAACACAGAGATTTGGACTGTGTTTCGGAAAACGGAGTTTTAGGACACTAGGATTTCATGATTTCAGTGAACTGGATTGGGCATTCTGGGTTTCGGCAAACTGAGTTTCTGTAAACTGGGATTACTGTAGTTCCAGATCTTCGTAGCAGCAAATAAAGGCAGACTCGAAAGTCGTCGACGCCTGCATGCAATGCATGCTTTAAGGAATTACAACCGATACATAAATATCAACCGTTCCATTCTGGAGACATCGATATAGCAGTCGTTGCTACTGTGTATCTTATTTTATGACAACGGAGGCAGAGTCATTTTAGAAACAAACACTGGCAAATACCGAAAGTTGTTCAAATTAAGTGACATTAACTTTCACCAGCGAAGAAAACATCCCTTATTGGATCTCGTGCTTCTGTAGTTAGAGGCAAAGTTTTGTTGACACTTTCTGCAACTTTAAGGTTTTAGATGTTCTGTCACAAAAGATGTCTCATGAACTTAAAGACTGCGGCATGGAGTTAAGGGGAAAAGTGTAAATCAAGCAAGATGTGAAATAGAGGCAACAAGATCACAGACATATCATTGCTACCACTATGTTTGCAAGCAGACCGTTGAGCACTTGAGCAAATTTGATCGCTAAAATGGAAATTAAGCAGACGTAAATGATTTAGTTAATAAAAATAGTATTCACAACAGATGGAATGATAAAATGAAGCAAAATTGATTGAGACAGTGATACCCAAAGACGAAAACTGTCAGATTTCAGTGTGATTAGCAATAAATAAAGATTATTGCTTAACATAGGGTTACACAGTAAAGGATAATTATGTAATAAATGAATTAATGCCTTTATACATGAAAATTACGGTAGTTATTTGTGGGGTCCTCTGGAATATCTTGTTTCGTATATAATCAGGGAGAATTTTTACTTACATTTCCAAAAGTGAGTTAGCTTACCACACTAAATTATGTTATTTTAGGTTTAAAAAGTCAACAGCAGTTATTAAATTCATGTTTTGTAAATTAACCAAATTTATTTAAGGTATTGAAGCTGCTGTTAAACTGTTCTTTAATTTTGGCCGCCATTTTAAAAAGCGCCCTCAATTGCCTCTCGAAATCTTCACATTATTAACTTTAGCTAATTATACTTTACTCCTATCATTACATATTCAAAAGTTGGTCAAACCTACCACTTTTGTGCTTATTTTACTTATATATATGTAGTTTATTGGATTTTGGCGGCCATTTTGAAAAAAAAGCTCCCTCAAGCGAAAGTTCTCAGGTTACTGATTCCCCATAAAAAACTGGTCTAGAAAAACCATATGAGAATTTCTACTTCTCCAAGTGGCACCTATCTGAATTATAGCTTGGTCTATTACAGTCATGTATAAAATACATAAATTGGCATTTGCATAGCCCAAATATTAAAGTACAAAGGAAAATCCAAAAATTATTCAACTAATTATTTTTAAAACAAAGTATGCAGAAAATTCATCAAAATAAAAAACAAGAAATTGCAGTGTATATATACTGTCTCTCAAACACATC
>NW_022753996.1:300458-305711 GCF_011630105.1 Anneissia japonica
CCACCGCCTATGTCTAATACAAAGTTAGTTCGAATGCATGTTGACATAATAGACATAAAATAAGTTTTTATTATCGAATATTTCGAGCGCTCCTGTGCTCTTCCTCAGAGATAACACGTATGATAAAAAAAATTCTATAACACTAGCATTTAGGAATAAACAATTGAAGCAGTGACTACGATAGATCGTAAGTGATACGCTAAAAAGGAGGATAATATGTGGCGGCAACAACAGTGAAGATAATGATAAACAATCAGAGTTAATCAGCCGGCTAAAGGCCTATATCTCAGCATGATCTCGGTTGCTAAAGGAAATAAATTGATAAAAAAAAATAGATAAAAATATATAACTTGTTTTCTTAATGACCTAACTAAATATTTAATAAATAAAAGTGTAATCTTGGAGAATTCCCTAGTCTTTATTAATACAATTTTTGTGTGTGTTTAATTTTATTATACGTTTTAATTCACACCATCGTCTGTCTGAAAGAGATTTAAAACCCGTAGCTAACAAAATAAATATAACGTTAATCATAGAATAGTTTGCTTGGCTGAATTGTTTAGCTACAGGAAAGCCTAATGCTTTGTCTCTAATATATTTTCTATGGTTATTACATCTAAGCCTGTGTTTTCAACCCGCTTTCCCGACGTATAATATTCATGCACTGGGTACACCATATAACCTATACGACATTATAAGTGAACGGTGGGTGGGTGTAAGGCTATGTTAGAATGGCGGATATTAATAGTGTCGTCGGTGAGTTTGCAAATTTGGCATCGTGAATTACCACAGGGGCAATTGCCATATTTAGGGGTGATAGGGGAAAGTTTAGAAGACGTAAGTAGTGAATTAAGGTTATAAGGTTGTCGGTAAGCTATGAGAGGTGGTGATTTAAGTGCTTCTGAATTAGAAGAAGTGCAGTCGGAGAGAATACAAAAATCGTGGGTGATTGATTTGGAGAGGTGTTGGATTCGGGAGTTATACAGTAGTCGAGGACCAGAGGTATACGGATAGAGTTTGATTTAGCTTTGTAATCCCGGAGTTGCTGGCGTGATTTAGAATGGTTTGATGAATTTCAAGGGAAAGTTGCTAAGTCTTAAGTTATGAATAAGTGTATTAATGTGTTTATCAAATTCTATAGCGGTGGAGCAGATCTTTTAATTCTGAGCGCCTGACTGTAAACTATAAATGTTTTAAGTGTAGTGGGGTGAGCGCTATTAAAGTTGAGGTATCTGTCATTGTCAGTAGGCTTTGTGTAAACAGTGGTGGTAACTTCGAATGTAGGAAAACATGGCCCCGGTAAAAATGGCTCCGTTGAAAATTGGCCAAATGACAAGTAGGTAAAAATGGCCCTAAAGAAATAATTCCGTAATAGAAATTATATTTTTCTTTTAAATCTTCAAATATTTCAATATTGTAATAGCAAGAATTGAATCAATAAATAAAAAATGGCCCCAATTATAAAATTCAATAAAAAATAAATTTTAATTGCTCTAAAATACCTTTTTTTTTATAAAATAAGTTTTATTTTTTCCTTCCAAAATAAGATTAATTTATGGGATTTTTTCTAAATTTCTCTAAAAGTATTTGTTTTTAACAAATACAGTTAAACAACAGATGCAAATGTACTGAGAAATTATCGGAAAACAATGGCCATTGAATAACATTTGTTTGATATTAGAAATAAAAGTTTTAAAAACGTTATCCCACTAACAAAGTGTAGGAATAACATACATACAGTACAACTACCAAAATTTGCAACTCATAGATAACCACAAAATTCACCTTTGTGAAATATCAAATGAAATAACTTTACATGTTATAAACAATGCAAATAAACAGTAGTTAAAGCATGTGGATCTGTTATGTGTTTGAATCACAAGCTCATGTATGGGAAAAGGGAGGCTTACTTTACTTCAACAAATGTTCTGCTTAGAGTTACTTCAAAGAAGTATTTGTTAGTAAAATTAATAATTAGGAATACATTTACTTAAGCAACTTATTTAATTGCATACTTGGTTTTTACTCCCCGCTAACTAAATCGAAGTGCCTACTACTGGCTCAGAAACCAGTGGCCATATTTTTTTTTCTTTTTGTCAATTTATTATTTTCACAACTATACTAAATAATGTAAACTGAGATATACTATATATACATATTTATGTAAATATGGCAATTATGCTAAGAATTAAAATGGCGTGTAATTGTAAAGGGGTAATTATGCTAGGATTAAATGGTATTGCTAAATCCAACAAACCTTCCAAAATGATCTGTAGAAAACCATTAATTGTGATTGACTCACTTGGTATAGCAATAAGAAAATTACATACATTCATAAAAACCTATTTTTTGGGTAAAATTTGATATTTTTGTTTGTGAAAAAATATTTGCAAATACACCACAAACCTCCAAACACACTGCGAACTCCATCCAGACCTTTATAATTGTAGAACTCTCTTTTTCTTAAAAAAAAAAAAAAAAAATTTGATGCCATATTAACCCACTGTTTGTGGGGTTTACCAATACTCGGATTGAATTTCTGGAAAATTGTGATTCCGCTTCCGTGAATTTTAGTATTAATAAATGCATGATTTATGTTGAATTATTGATTATGTTGTTGCTATTTTTTAACATTTAGATGGAAAAAATATAAAGTGTTATTTATTGCTTTTTTATCTTTGAATATTTTATCTTTGAATATGTAATTCCTGCAAAAAGTAAAATATAAATGGCAATTTATTTGATGTTAGATTCCTTTTAAAAACTAAATTATTTCAGTTAAAGAAAATGCATATAATGATTTTTAAAAATCAGTTTTAATACAGATTTTTATTATTGGGGCCATTTTTAACTTCCTGTCATTTGGGACCATTTTTACCAGGGCCATTTTTACCGGGGCCATTTTTACCGGGGTCATTTTTTCCTGGGCCATTTTTAACGGGGCCATTCTTACCGTACACCGGTAACTTCATTATCTTTTAGGCCCACTAACACATCTAAAAATGAGATTTCTGAGTTGGAGCTTTCCGTAGTGAACTTAATGCTGTGATGGGAGTCATTGATGTGGGATACGAATGAGTTGAGATTGTTCGGACCGTGTGGCCATATAAAGAAGATATCATTAATGTAGCGGCTATAAAATAGAGGTAGGAGAGGGTATGTGTACACGGTTTTCTTTTCAAAGTTGTCCATGAATATGTTAGCGTATGAGGGGGCCATTTTAGTTCCCATAGCTGTGCGCTTGATTTGGCGATAGTTAGGGTTATTAAAGTTAAAGTAATTGTGGGTTAGAATGAAGTTGATGAGTGAAATAAGATCAGATGAATAGGGTGTGGGATAAAATGTATTAAGGAAGTATTTACATGTGTTTAGTCCTTCGTCATGGGTGATGTAAGTGTAAAGGCCAGTAACATCCATAACCAGGAGACAGTTATCAGGTAAATTGGTAATTTCTTGAAGTTTGCGGAGGACGTGTATGGTGTCTTGTATATGACTTTTTTATATTAGGAAGAAGGGGGTTAAGGATGTTGTCAATGAAGCCAGAAATGTGCTCGGTAAGGGAATTGATACCGGAGATGATAGGTCTTCCGGGCGGGGTGATGTGAAGGCCTTTGGCGTGTGTGAACATATTGTCTGGGTTCAAATCAGTAGTATCAATCGTGTCTTGGAATACATTTTGTTAGTTATAAGTTTGGGTAATTTCGGTATGGTGTAGAAAGTACCGTACCCGGTGTAGGATTGTCGAGGATGAGGTTGATTACCTTAGGTTTTAGATCTTGATGTACTAATTGGCTAACCCAATTTTTAAGTTCATTTTTATAAGTACAGGATGGATCGGAGTTAAGCAGGTTATAAATAGATAAATCCGCAATCTGGGACTCAGCTTCACTGATGTAGTCGTCTCTGTTAATGATGGTGATAGCACTTGCTTTGTCTACTCTCTTGATGGCTATGGTTTTATCGTCGCGATAGGTTGACGGTGTGTATCGGACCATGTTTTAGTGTTCCAATTCTTGGCCCTAGAGCGTCCAACTGTGGACCATCCCATTGACGTAACATGTTCATACGGATATAAACAGGGAACAGTTAAATTGTAATTTCACTGTTTCCGGGATATAAACTACACTCCCCTCTTCCAACCCCCGAGGTGACTTCAGTCCTTTTCCAAATTATGTCATGCACTAGCGGTGAAGCAAGTCCAACAAAGCATCTAAAAACAAAGAGGAGAAAGATGTATTGCCAACGGGAGAAAAAGGTCTAGCCTCTTAAGTTTCTTAAGAGGCCCATAAGCAGATGCCTGCTGTAAAGATTGTTGCATATGAATTGGATGAATAACATAATGCAATATTATTTGACACCAAACGACGCAGCAGTATTCAAAATAAGGACGAATTAAGCTGTTAAATGAAAGAATTTTGATGTCAGATGAAAGGAAACACACCGTACCCAAGAACATCTCGAGGTTTGGCAACAACTTAAAGTGCATGGTCTTGGAAGTTAAGTTGCCGTCAAGAATAACACCCGTGGTCTTAGCAGATGATTTGTTTTCTAAAGTGGAATTATTTAAGAAAACAGGAACGTTTTTCACAAGCTGTCGGTAGCTTTTTCGACAAAAAAAAAACATGGAGAAAAATTTGTTGTTTGCATTGATTTTAAGATAATTGTAGATAGCCCAAGAGTTAATGGAAGAAAGTTTAGATGATAGATTGTGTACGACCTCAACACAGTTAGAACCAACACAATAGTGTAGATTTTAAAAGTAAACTTTTATTAAAAATCAGACTCTTGTCAAATAAATAAATAGAAAAGAGCGATTGACCTAAAAGTGATCCTTGTGGAACACCTCTTGATACATGGCTCCAATTTGAAAGGACATCACCAACCACCAACTTTTAACCCTTTGCATCCTATATAAAAGATAATTTTGGGACAAGCAGCGCTGGTTATTTAGGTCAATGGTCCGGAGTTTCTCAGTAAGGATTGAATGTCTAAAGTGTCAAATGTTCTGGAGTAATCATTATATAGCCCATTATTTTATTGTTCAAAAGCAAGTTTTACTTCATTGACAAATTCGACTAATAGATGCGGGACAAAATGTCCAGGGTGGAATCCAAATTGACACATTAGGTAGGATGGAGTAATTGAAAGCTAGTGTCTGCAGGTTTGATTCCCGCTTCAGACACTTTTTTTTTCATTTTTTAAATTGTTATCATAATATCTATTTTTTTACATGTGTTTACAGTGCTACGCATC
>NW_022753996.1:305991-307948 GCF_011630105.1 Anneissia japonica
TGGTCAGAGTGGCAAATCTAATGAATGGTAAACAAGAAAATAGGCCTATAAACAACAAAAATAATAAAAATAGTATAATACTGTCAAATAAAATGTCATGTGGACACATAACTATCAAAAAAGGAATGAAGAAATATATAATATATGATATAAAAATATAAATTATGAATAAGGGAAGATAAAACGAATAAATAAAGTGAATATAAAAAAAATAAATAAATAAATAGACTAGATGGATGAAAATATGACGGGTGGACAAAAATATATATTATTTATATATATATAGTATATAGTATATATAATATTGAAGGAAGTTAGCCGTTAACACTGTTGAATAAATATAATATAAATCATCAAAGGTACATATACAGTGTTTAATAGGCATAGCATTGTGTAATACAATGTTCCCGACGGGTATTTGGACCTGTTCAACCATGAAGCCTTCGTGGTCTAGTGGTTATGACGCTCGCCTTGTCAGCAAGAGGTGGCCGGTTCGAATCCCGTCGGAGAAATTTTATTACACAATGATTTTTCATAGGACTTTATTCGTTGAAAAGCTACAGGGTAGCCTACGATGTTCTATCATGTCCTTATTAAACACTGTATATGTACCTTTGATGATTTATATTATATAGTGTATATATATATATATATATATATAAATTTATACATATAATTGTTTCTATATATATATTCCTCTTCTTTAACGTTAAAAATGTATATATACTGTATATGTACCTTTGATGATTTATATTATATTTATTCAAGAGTGTTAACGGCTAACTTCCTACAATATCATATATAATATACGACAGTATTTCTAGCCGTATTTTCAGATTTATCTGGCCGAACGCCCTCTTGAGGCATAAAATTGTGTAATACAATGTTCCCGACGGGTATTTGGACATGTTCAACCATGAAGCCTTCGTGGTCTAGTGGTTATGACGCTCGCCTTGTCAGCAAGAGGTCACAGGTTCGAATCCCGTCGGAGGCATTTTATTACACAATTTTTCATAGGACTTTATTCGTTAAAAAGATACAGGGTAGCCTACGATGTTCCATCATGTCCTTATTAAACACTGTATATGTACCTTTGATGATTTATATATATATATATATATATATATATATATATTTCATTCATTCATTTATTTACAGGACTACATTCGTTGAGAGCTATGCTACGCGATGTATTAATGTCCTTTATTAAACACTGTATTTACCTTTCTTTGATGATTTATTATATATAATTTAACAGTGTTGATTTATATTATATATATATATATATATATGTATTATATATATATATATATGATCTTCCAACCTATGCCTTGGCAGGTTATGCATGCCTCTTGTAAGCCAGGACCCAGCTGTATTTTGTTACGTTTCACACAGGGGGGTCCAAACCCATTGAACCACCTCTGGATCCGCCAGTGGACACAAACGAAACTGAAACGATTGCATACGTTGACGTAATAGAGACACGCCTGAGTAGTTCTTCAGCATTTAACGCTGAGAAGGAGGAAACAAGCGTGCCAGAGATATTCGTCTTGAATAAATTTCATGTATCTATTATGTCAACGTATGCAATCGTGAAACCAACTACATTTATAATGCATACAGCTGATTTGAAATTAGTATCTAATCATGAAAAAAAACACCACTTGGTCACAGAGCGAATTTTTATCGGAAGGTCGGATAAAAATAGCTGATACAAAATTGATAAACAAATGCTAGAACGTTAAAAGTAAATCAGAACCACTTTCCTTTTCTAAGTGGTGATATATATATATCTTATACACATCTAGATGTGTATAAGAGACAGATATATATATAATAATAATAATGATAATAATTGATAACGACAACGACGACGACGACAACGACGACGACAACGACTACGACAACAACAACAACAACAAAAACAACAACAAAAACAACAACACAAAAACAACAA
>NW_022753996.1:308839-317357 GCF_011630105.1 Anneissia japonica
CTACTTCATGTGCCAAAAACCAATCTTATCTTTGCACGCTTTTTCTCATACTTCTCAAATTATAATAAAGGCACGTGCACTCGATTGTGTATTATAGTTAATTCAGAGGTTTGTGGGCAGAGGTACTTGTATGTTATGAAATAAGATGTACTCTGGCTGTACACACACTTTCGTTAAAACCTGGGTCATTTATGAAGTTTTTGTCAACAATTGTCAGGCGTCTTAACTTATGAAATTACGAAACGTGAGAGGGACCAACCCCCTTAAAAATGTGGAGTGGACGTGTCCCCTTACCCTATTATTTGCGCCCATGGGTGCATGAGAGTCCACACTGTCTCAGCCCCAACGTGGTTGGGACTGATGTTGAAAAGTTTTAGAATTTGGACCTGCGGGTGTCCGGAAATTGCATTCTCATTCTTTAAAAATCTAGTAATTCATGTCAACATTTTTCTTAATACAATTTAAGAGGTTGCGATCGCACTGTCTGCACCCCTAGCATTCGCCCCAGAATGAAGAGAGCCGTCTCAACAAGACCATAGCACGTTCTAAAACGATGAAATAAAATGTTATGATCTACGTTTACCAAGTGCCTTTATATTGTCGTATTGAATTTTTAAAAAAGATGTTTCGATGATATGTAATGTGTGTAAGCAGACTGAGTTGGAGCAAAATTATTGTTAACTTATAATAGGGCTTCTAGAAGTTGATTGATAACGATGCGTTCGATTATCTTAGCAAGAAAATGGATAATATACATTGGAAGATTTATTTTAACTCTTTGGATCGAAGCCTTGTATCTTTAGAAGTGGTCAAATGAGTGCAGGTTTAGTATGTTTGGAAAATGACTACAGATGAATACACATCCAGAATCATAGTGATGGGTAAAAGAACATGGTGACATATCTTGAAAACACAAGTTGGAAGAGGATCTAAAACGAGGACAGAAATTAAGTGAAGAGAGCTTGATTTCTATATAAATGACAATAGAAAACTACTTTTTATATATAAAAGCCTATAGCCAATAATTATGCATGACCAAAGATCAGGTTATTAAATTTTGAAAAGTTAAGGTTACAGGTCAATGTCACAATCGGCGAAAACTACCTTTTTATATATAACAGACTACGGTCGACAATTTGTATTAGAAATTCGTAAAACTTGGTCACAATTTTTCATGACCATTAATCTAAAGATGATTAAATTTTGAAAGGTCAGGGTCAAAGATCAAGGTCACAATCGACTAAAAACTACTTATATAACAGCCTTCTTTGCACAGAGTTCTTTCGGAACTTGTCAAAGACGGCCACGATCATGACAAAAGTTCTTTATGTTACTCAATTTTGAAGGGTAGGGGTCAAAGATAAAGGGCATAATGAACGAAAACTACTTTTTTTGTGTTTATCGAATTGAAGCCCAGTGGGCATAATCGCGAGATGAAACCCATCCTAAAATTGAAGCCCCCTCTTTAGTTTGCAAAATTAGCCTCGGAAAGAGACCCATCTCGAAAAAGAAGCCCATCTTTCGGAAAAGAAGCCATTGGGCTTCTTTTCAAGATTGCATGGGCTCTTTTCGAGATAGTACATTACATACACTGTGCATGAATTTCAGAAAACAAAATAAATTAAATAAAAGCTCATTTTATACAGCAGTTTAGGTGATTTAATGGCAGTTAAATGCACTCCATGATGCATATTGATGGTGCAGTGACCTTATTATTGTTTTATAGTAAGAAGCCCCCTCTTTAATTTACAAAAATTCGAAAAAAAGCCCATCTTTAAAAGAAGCCCATCCAAATTTCGCAAAAAAAAATGAAAGAAAAAAAAAGCCCAGTGCTTCAATTCGAGGTTTTACGGTATGCGACTGCAACATCCAACTCGAGAGTGGATCGTTCGATCGAGTCGTTTGCCTAGAGCGAGCCGACTCGAGAGGATTGACCACCGACCGACTCGAGCGGATGGACCATGTGCCACATCTTGGCTAACAGACTAGAAGCGATCTGGACGGCGTGTAATCCCGATTACCTGGGGCCTATGATGATAAAACTGGTTTTGCGGATGGGTGAAGAAATAAGATGCAGATTTTAGATATTTTTGGGTCGTATATCTCACAATCTACTGTTCTAATTTTATACAACAAAATAATGGTGAATAATAATACAATACGAAGTAAAAGTATTTTATAAATCCACAAATAATAAAAAAATTATAATAATAATAATAATTAATTTACTGTGTTCTTCAACAGCCAGCCAAAGAAAAATCAAGGAGTGCGTTGCATATCAAATGGGACACGCCCTCTCTCAACAAGCAACTTTTACATGTTAATAATTAAATTATTTAACTTTTTCATTTTGATGTTCATCACTACGTTATCATCTTTATTCAAATTCGAGTCAATATATATATATATATACTGTCTCTTATACACATCTAGATGTGTATAAGAGACAGCGCATACATACATACATACATACATACATACATACATACATACATACATACATACATACATACATACATACATACATACATACATACATACATACATACATACATACATACATACATACATACATACATACATACATACATACATACATACATACATACATACATACATACATACATACATACATACATACATACATACATACATACATACATACATACATACATACATACATACATACATACATACATACATACATACATACATACATACATACATACATACATACATACATACATACAATTTTTTAAATTTATCACTAAAAATGTTGCTTATAATGTTAATTTCAGTTGATGTAACGGGTAATATTACTTACTACAACTACGAGGTGCAAACTGATATTTCACAATATTTTACTCTGCCATCTTACTGTAATGCAACATACAATTAGGTAAGAACATTTATTCCGTGTCTTCAAAACCGTAATGGCTATGCATCAAAACAATCTATCATATGATTTTTTTTTTATTCATTCATTTATTTATTGATTTGCTTTATAGGATATGAAGAAGAATGGAAAAGCAAATGGTCAAACTAAGTGTATGCTGAACTGGTTTTACGAATGACTTATGTGCGGAATTATTTAACTCTTTTTACAATTTTTAATTAGATTACCGATGTTAACAAATTGTGTGGTTGTTTCATAAAGCAACACATTTCTACAATACTAAATTGGGCACTCTGAAATGTAGTCTGAATTTAAAAACTAATTAAAAACAAATAATATAATTGCATATATATATTGTCGTTCGTTACCTAAATTATCAACAAGCTTTAGCTTAGGTTCAGTAACAACCAGTGGTCGTCAGGGACCAGCGAAAGAAAAACTCGACACATTTTATTGGGAAAATAAAATGTATTCTTGGCAGAGTGGTTAAGATTTGAATGAAATGAACGATTGGTTAATTTGCTGTTGGTTGGACGAGCAATTAATTTGGCCTTGGTAGATAGAGCTATATAGTTTACCTTGATAACGAGAACATTCCGCATTATATTTAGTGATTGGGTTTCAAGTTTGTCTTAATAAACTAGTAATTTGTAGATGATCATGATTTGCTTGTATTTATTACTGACATAATACCACAGAGACAAATGGAATTTGTTTTTTGAAAAGCAAATCTTTTAAACGCTACTTTCGTTAAAATTAGTGTTCCTGAAAGTAAATTAACCATAAAATTATAATACAATTTTATATTCGGGCCCTTAACATTGGGTTGTCCTTCATAATGGAGTAAATAAATGGTAACCATTCAGAATCAGCCATTAAGTAGCTGGGGCTTATCCCAGTTTACTTCAGCGGCCATATTAAATTTACTGGTACCCTTTGATACAGCTGGGCAGGCTGAAACAATTAATAAAGTGCCTTCCTTAGGGCACAAATAACGTGCATTTAATGTATTATCTTCCGTGGCTTAATACAATAAAACTACCGTGATTAAGTTTAGGATTAGGGAATTGACATCTATTCAACAATTCAATAAGTCATTAAACTCCATGTTATACAATATTTAACAATTTTCAATCTTTGTCAATTTAAAGTCTGAGGTATGTCCTGGTCTTGAACCTTGAACGTCACTATTGGATAAGCTTATCTTCTTAAGACTACCACGAATTGATACCTTGTTTGAAACAAGAAATCAAGTTGTCTTTACCCAGTACTGCTCGTTTATTTTATTCGTGTGGAAAATTTTTAACCTATCCTAAATAATAATAACTTTAATAAATACTTTAAATCAGAAAATACTTCATTAAACTAAGTGGTCCAGTGATTATATTTAGATAATATTGGCAAAGACAAGCCAAACCAGTCACTCGTCGCAAATCCTGTTTTGGAGATAATGGCCAGAACATGCTGGGATTTCAAAATTTTGGAAATCTATTTTATTGCCCTAAACTAACCTTTATATATCTATACATCATGCTATTTGCCTCATTTTCAATGTTAAAACAACATTTTTTAACGATTTGGTGATGGTTTCTGCCTAAGAAATGCCTGAAATCGTAAACATTGAAGGCTGATTTCTCAAATATTGTTCTTTAAACAGCTGTATGTTTAAACTTGTGTAACTTCATAACGAAGTGTCGGATTTAATTGATTCTTTTACCATTTTATAGCTCTCATTTTACTGTTAAACCCTGTATTAATAACTAAAGATTGATTTTTCCGACGAGTGACTGCTTTGGCTTGTCTTTGCCGCAGACTCCAAAAGACTAAAAAAAAAGCCATAGTGATTCAACATTTCGTTCTTTATTCAAACATCGTCATGGATAAAAATAAATGTTGTCCATAGGGACCATATACCAGCATTGAAGTAACTTAACTAACCAATCAAAAGCGAGAAACCGGTAAAATTGACCAATCAAGTAAAACAAGGAGTGAAATGTTATTATTGAATAAACAACACACCCTAAAACAAAATCAATCTTGATATAGTGTGAACACATTGTTAATAAAACTAGATTTTAATGGATAGTTACAACAAATGTTGCGACGAGGAAACTTCAAGGCTAGAAATTGCAGATGCAAAAAATACAGATAAAAATACAATAAATATGTAAGAACATACAAATGCAAAACAAGTGAATAATTAATTAATTAAATTACATTATAAAATTGCAATGGATAAGATTTACAAAAATATTGCGAAGAGGAATAGCTAAAGCCAAAAATTGCAGATACACAAAATACAGATTAAAATACAGGTAAAAATAAGTAACAAATACAGACAAAATACAAAACACAGGTCTAACAGAAATACACAGACAGAACATAGAACAAAGGTGAAAAAAAAGAAAACACACACACAAAACAAAACAATCATTAAAAAAAAACATCAAATGAAAAAAGACCAAAAAATAAAGGAATTGAGGAATTAACCCACACAGAAAATAAGTCACTTGGTATTAGGAAGTAAAGATAGCGATAAGCTGATTTTGAATGAACTAAGGTGTAGCCGCCTCAATGTAGCAGCTTTAATATTATATGCTGATCAATAAAGACACTGACACGATTTTACTGGCTTCGGCTGTATCATTTATTCTATCTTTCTTGCCGTCATATCAAGCCGTGTCGTAAAATTCTGGCAAACAAATAACAACAATCATAATTATTAACATCCAGAAAATAGCAATACAATCATAACACTAATTAATTAAATCATTATTAAATCAAACTTCAGACTAATGTAGTTATTTATCATATCATTATCAACACTGCTAATCCACAGTATCAACTCTAATTACTAATTATCATTATTATAATCGTTTTCATAGGTAAGTCATTGTATTACAAATAATTCTATAGTCAAATGTAGATCCTAGTATACAGAAATATCATAGTTAACAACAGTAACATTATTAACAGTATCCTGTTGCGCTGGTCAATTAAGCGGAGCGGACCCGCATCGAGTGTACGACGACTTTCAGCGAATCATCGATGAAGGAAATTTCAAACACAA
Source organism: Anneissia japonica (assembly GCF_011630105.1). Taxonomy (NCBI): domain Eukaryota; kingdom Metazoa; phylum Echinodermata; class Crinoidea; order Comatulida; family Comatulidae; genus Anneissia; species Anneissia japonica. Next base: position 314,806 of record NW_022753996.1, read on the forward strand.
TAACTTTAAATTTAAGCCTAGAATGCTTACAATGCAATATCATATAAAATAATCAAATAGTTTAATATAGCAATTGTCATGGTGATTATCAATACAATTATGAGTACGAGAAATATAGTAGAATCATCGTATTTCCTGAATATGTTTGCATATAATGATTTAACAATTAACTAGGCTACGGCTATACGTACAGTAATGCGTACACCTGACTCTGTGAGAACTCCATACAGAGTAAAAAGCAACCCGTTTATCTAAATTAAACAAGGCATAATACCACAATATTTCCGCTAACCAGAAAGTACATTAATATGTTCCTGGTATATTACTTCAACATTGAATAAAGAATATTTACCAGTTCGGGTGTCACTGCATCAAAAATCAGACATATCAATGAGAACACCAATCATCAAAAAGTTTTGATTAATTCAAAATGGATGTTACTGCTTAGCAACTTTACAGAGGGCGCTATGACGAAAAACAAACGTATCGGTATGCGATACAGGGCTCCCTATAATTACAAAATCATCAAAATTTAACAAATTACAATCAGGTATGACTCATTTTTATTTTAGTATTTAGTTTAATCATGGAGGTATTATTGAGAAGGAGATCACTCGCCAATAGATCCCTTTGACGCGACAAACCTATGTGTTCCCCGCTTTTGGATCGCGCGCGGGCGTATTACCCTATAATTCACATTTTTTCGTTAGCAACAACTTGGCAACGACATGCATTTATACGCTTCCAGATAAGCAGTTGTGCAATAAAACGTTTGATTTTAACCCAATAAATATCTTTATAATGAACAATGTTCCCCTGATTAGATTTTTTTGGGCTTTTGGTATGTTATTATTTGTATATTTCAGGAACGGATTCCGTAAAAAATTTATGTTAAAATTACTTCTGTGTTCATTATAATTTTGTCTAAAGATTTACTGGTTCGACTATAAAGCTAAGTCAGCGTAAAACTGAAAAAATACTCAGATTTTGGATTCATTTTTCGAATCGTTAACCCTCGTAAACCCTAAAATGACTTAGTTTATTATAATCCTTAATCATTTAATAATTAATATCTGTTAAAATTAGAATAGGCGAATTTTGGCCGATTTATGAAAATTGAAGTTGAAATATACTATACTTTTATAGGTCATGTAAATGTTCCATTAAATTCGAAACTTTTCTTGGTGGAAAGTATTAATATGTTTGATATTTTATGAGAGATAAATGTATCAGCTTCAAAATAGAAAAGATTGCGCAGCCATAGTGATTGACAGTATGTAGTGCGCATTGAGAAAAGAAGGTGCTCTCCATTTCGTCATGTTCAATTTTTTGGTCAACTACGCCTGCTGAAAATTTGATGGCGGGGAACACATGGGACTTCAAAGGCATCGCGCAAACGTCCTTTACGCGCTGCGGCATCTTTGATCTTGGTTCGTTTGCATAGCGCTGCGTGCGCGTGGCTTTGCCGAGTGATCTCCTTCTCAATAATACCTCCATGCAGTACAGAACAACCTAAGAAGGAAAGATCTGTCATGCAAACTGGTAGACCTTTATTTTCACTCCGATATATTCCTAATTTTGAAGTCCTTAAGGAGGTCATTTTTACACACCAGAACCAAACCAAAGGCAGGCCACTACTATAGCGCTGCTGCTGCAGCACCACAATACCACAAACTGTCTCAGTCAAACAAGGCTGAGATGGTTTTTCTAAGCTAAACTCAATGTTTTGCACCCTGTAGTTAGTTTGAAATCTAAATTTCAAATTTTCAACAAATTGTTCAACTGTAGGGGCTTTAAAATATTTTGTAGAGCACTGCATCTTCAAGAGTAGAATTTGTGAGTCAAAATGTCAAAATTTAAGAAACATACATTGGTATCAGCTGCAAAATACATTTAATTAATTTTTTTTGTTTAAATTGAACACAAGGTCTGAGTTTTTGGGATTCAATATTTCGACATTAATTATGTCATCATCAGGAATGAAAAAATTATCCATATTAGCAAGCTTATAAGCACTAGTACCAAAAGTGCTTAACCAATCAAAACATTACCTCTAGTAGGTGACATAGCAGTGATTTTAACAAAAGATCAAAGCATTCTTACTCTAATGATTAAAGATACCTACAAAAACAAAGAAAGCTCTTTTGAAGCTCTGAGCCCATTGTTAAGTAAAGGGTGTAGTCTACGTATAGCGAACGCTTCTTTAAACAATAGGATAGACCAGTTACGGGAGCTGTCAATAATGTTAGTACTAGAAAATATTAAACCTAATTTATTACTTACATTACAGACGACATTATCATTTTCAAATATACCCCGTAATCCTAAAACATATTGGAATGCCTCACAGTTTTTAACATGATCAAATATAACACTATTAGATCGTGAAGAATGTTCTTTAAGTCTAGTTATTAAGCATCTAACTGTCTTACCAATATAATCACTATTGCAGCCTGGACATTTAAAATGATAGACAACAGAACTTCTGTACTCCTTAGGGGTTTGATCCTTAGTAGATATAAAATGAGAAACATTTTTATACTGCCATAAAG
>NW_022753996.1:319091-350497 GCF_011630105.1 Anneissia japonica
TACCTTGTTATCGCGACATTTAACGAGAAAGTCCAGGTCAAGTTCCGTTTTGCGTAGTTTCCTATAACACTTTTGGTATTTGGTGGTCGTTATATGGACATCTGGCTCAGTAGTACGGAGCGTTTTCCAAAAACGCGTTTATCTACAGAGAGTGTAAATATCGTAGAAGTGATTTGAATGAATGGATTTGTGTATCAAGGTTTGCATGGCACCATCCCACAGAGGGAGGATCCAAACTTTTTTTAAACGAGGGGGAAACAATTTCAAATAGGACTAAATGATGATGATGATGATTATTAATATACAGATATATATCTAGTAATGGCATGATTCAGTACATGCTGTTTGTGTGCGATTTTCACTGTTAAAAAAAAAGACGACATTGCCAAAACAGGGGGAACGTTCCCCTCCCTGAATCTTCCCCTGTCCAACATTGTGGAAACCGAGGAACAAAATGTTGTGGCTATGGCAACTAGATGGCCGGAAATGGCACTCACAGTCTTAGGCCTAAATTTGAATATACCTTTCGTCTTTTATCTCATTTTTTAATTTTTAAAGACGAAAGGGGAGGGGCCTGGCCCGAAACGGGGTGGTGGGGCAAGAGAATTAAGGGACAAAGGTCAAGTGTCAGTCCCGAGTAATTAAGTTAGGAAGATTCAGATGGCAATATATGGTGATATGTGCAGATTTTGTAAATAGCTTTTTTTGCAAAAGAATATCCAGTGGGAGGTGTGTAGGGAAGCAAGATTTTTGGGAGAGGAGTTATTTTTTTTGCTCTTATTTTCTCCCAATGCATCACTGATGTGATATCAGATAAATAAAATGACTATTGTTAAAAACTAATTTTCGGCAGCGGCCATTTTGGAATCAAAATGGAGGCCAGAAGTAAATAAAAATTAATCAGTCAATTTTTTTTAGACATTTTTTAGACATGTTTGCCAAGAATCTACCCAAAAAATTGACAAAATTAAAAAATATGACATAAGACAACAGACTATAATGAGTTTTTATTATAAATTCTGTCCAGTATAACATCAATAGTTTTAGAAATTGGCACATTAGTAAATAATGACTAAACATTAAATGAAACGAATCGTAAATCTTGATTGTAGAGATAATCTGTAGGTATAGGCCCTATTCTATATGCGTTCAGCAGCGTTTTAAAGGGGTCAGTGCATTTGTCCAAAGGTCCGTTGGTTCGAAGGACCTTTGGTTCGAAGGTCGTTGGTCCGAAGTAATTAATTTAAATATAGACAAAAATATAATATTTGAAGAAAACACATATTCGAGAGGCTATTGGCGGCGCTTTTTAAAATGGCCGCCAAAATTAAAGAACAATTTAACAGCAACAGCAACATTACCCTAAATAAATTTGTTTAATTTACAAAACATGAATGTAATAACTGCTGTTGAGTTTTTAAACCCAAAATAACATATTTTAGGGTGGTAAGCTAACTCACTTTTTGAAATGTAAGTTAAAATGTCCCCTTATATTAGCCCTTTTCTGTTTTGAAAAATGGAAAATATTACCAGAATCCTAAAAAAATTCCAGCTTTCTTACAAATATACGGTTGTTTTTCATTATTTTTGTGTACTACACAAGGTATTCCAGAGGACCACACAAATAACTTCCATAATTTTCATGTATAAAGGCAATAATTCATATATTACATAATTGTCCTTTACCGTGTAACCCTATGTTGAGCAATAATCTTCATGTATTGTTAATATCACTGAAATCTGAAAGTCTTCGTCTTTATTATAAACAGTTCTTGGACTCAATAAATTGTTTTGCTTCATTTGATCATTCCATCTGTTGTGAATACTATTTTTACTAGACCAAATCATTTACGTCTGCTTAATTTCCATTCTTTAGCGATTAAATTTCCTCAAGTGCTCAACGGGTCTGCTTGCAAACTTGGTGATAGCAATGATATGTCTGTGATCTTGTTGCCTCTATTGAACATTTCACATCTTGCTTGATTTACACTTTTCCCCTTAACTCCATGCCGCGGTCTTCAAGTTCCTCAGATACCTTTTGTGGCAGAACAACTAACACTTTAAAGTTACCAGAAAGTGACAACAAAACTTTGCCTTTGACTACAGAAGCACGGGATCCAATAAGGGATGATTTCTTCGCTGGTGAAAGTTAATGCCACTTCGGTATTTGCCGTTGTCATAAAATAAGATATGCAGTAGCAACACTGCAATATCGATGTCTCCAGAATGGAACGGTTGATATTTATGTATTGGTTGTAATTCCTTAAAGCATGCATGCAGGACAACTTTCGAGTCTGCTTTTCTTGGCTGCTACAAAGATCCGGAACTAATACAAAATGTCTTTCAGTGACAAGAATGCATTCTCGCCGATAGCAATAGCATTCAAGAAGGTATTCAACCAGTTTGTCGAAATCCAGTTTGCCGAATCCAGTTGTTCACTGAAATCATGAAATCCCAGTTTGCAGAAACTCAGTTTGCCGAAAGCCAGAATGCCTAATCCAGTTCACTGAAATCATGAAACCCCAGTTTGCCAAAACTCAGTTTTCCGAAACCCAGTCCAAATCTCTGTGTTACAAAAGCACAGCATACTGTGCATTTGAAAGGAAGGAGCTTCATTTGTGAACAAATTAAAAGGAAAAATATTGGAAGACAAAAAAGCTGTAGAACAACCCACTTGAAAGCATGTCAGTTAAAATTAGAATAAAGTGAAATGAAATTATGGATAAGCATCATATCCTTCTAAAATACTCCCTCTGCAAACCCTATCAGGATTGTTGTGCCAGGCCCCTGACCACCGAGGCTCTAGTCGGCCCCTTGAGTCGGATCCCCTGTCGACACACTTCTGGAGCCACAATTGGCATGTGTGTATAATTGTAGATAATTATTAATTTGTTTATTTCTTTCATTAATAATATTTTTTTTTATATAAATTTATGTATTTATCATAGGTATGTTAATAAAACGTTTTAACTGCGAGGCCTAATTAATTGACTTTGGCGCCTCTACCCTCTAAACGAAAGTAAGACTTGGCCTAGCGGTACGCGTATTTTGGGCCTACAAAAACCTAGAATATTTCATTCATAAACTTGTTCCATGTTACAATAAACAGTAGGAATGCTGTATAGTGGCGCATATGTGCAGCATCGGTCATTTGGTAGTGACACCAACATAGGATAAATAAGATAATTAACAGTCTTCGTTTTATAGACACCCAATAAGACCAACATTTTTTTTTCTCAATCGTGATGAAATAATGAAATAGGTACTTGGCAACTGTTTTATGACGATTTTCAATACTTTCAATTAAATTATTGAGGAATAATGGGCGGTGTTCATTTTGTAGACACCCATATAGGGTGTCTATAAACCGAAGACCCTTGACAATTTTACAAACAGACGGCCAATAAATTTCGTAAATTTTGATTTTAAAATAATTATTAGTTCACCTAATCACTGTTGTACTTGCTTCATCCCTTCATTTGCATATTCTAGCATTTTTTTAGTTATCACTGTCAAAGTTTTCTCATTCCTGAAGATGACCCAATAAAGTTCGAAACGTTGAATCATGACATCCCTCTCTTTTTATTTGGAGTAACGTTCGTTCTATGTTAATTGACGACGCGTTGCTAAAAATTGATTAGTATGTTTAATACTTTTTTGTTTGTTTGAGTAATGACATGTTTGTGTACATAGGTTGGTAGCTCAAATTAAACATACATTGAAACTCAAATTGTACGTTGTAATGTCGTAGCCTTGGACACCGCCCTCTATTATGTTGAATACCGAAGTTGAAAATGAGAATGCTAGAGTGTGGAAATAAAGCACTGCGAGTACACGTTATACCGTAGCCAGTTGTGTATGTTACCACCGTTCTAACTTGAGTAAACAGACACTCCACAAACATTACATTGGCGACGAAGACATAAGTGATATCCATAGAACCCACCTACCAACTCCACTGACCAGTAAGTACGTTTCAGCTAAAGTTTTAGGGCGCTAATGCACTTTAGTACTGTAACACTTCTATCTTCAAAACTTGTCTTTTTACCTACTGTGTGCTCCTAACAATATCTTGCGATGTTTGTTCACTCAGATTCTGCTTAATAACATCGGTTTTTAGCATTTTATTACTAAAAACCATGGCTTTTAACGCCTAATATGGCTCCATCCGAAGTCTCCAATGGCGAATTGGCGATCGAGCCTAATGCTGTTGCCAGAATTCAAACTTTATGATTTGGTGTTGCCAGAATTAGTAAATCAAAATTGAAGCTTCAGATATTCACAACTTATTGTAGAGCGCAAGACTCCACTAAAACAGTATGACAATTTTGATGGCTGGTGAAAGAAGGGAAAAGGAAGGCAGCAGCACATGCATACATTATGAAAGAATGTATACATAAATATATATAGGTCCTAAGTGCAATGTCCTAAGTATAATAATGGCCATGATTGACAAATGATTGATTGTAATAATTTTTCTATTATCTAAATATAATACAGGTATTGCATTTTAGGGTCTAAATGTAATAAAAATTCTAAGTGTAATGATTTTTGTGCCTAAATATAATAAAGGTTCTAAGAATTTTTGGGTCTAAATGTAATAAAGGGTCTAAGTGTAATAATTATTGGGTCTAAATGTAATAAATGTCCTATGTGTAATAATTTTTGTGTCTAAATATAATAAAGGTTCTAAGAATTTTGGGACTAAATGTAATAAAGATCCTAAATGCAGTGAAGCCCCGATGAGGGGTCAGATTTTCCCGACGAAATAATAGCTGTTGTCCCTAAATGTAATATATCATTATTAATATTGCGCTGTACCAGAACAACGATATAAACAATACAGATAAAAATACAAATAACAATTTATGAAAAGGCATCGCTTTAACAAAATGAAAAAAAATGAAAACCTGGCAACGAACAGAGCTGTCCTTAAAATTGGATAACAAACTGGCAATTAATTATTTATAAACAAACATCGCGAGTCGCTATCGTCATGAATCGCTGGGAAAGAACATTGTTTTTAGTAATAAAATGCTAAAAACTGGAGTAATTAGTAAGAAAACTGGATGAAAAAGAATCGTAAGATACTGTTAGGAGCGCGCACAGGTAAAAAGACAATTTTTGAAGATAAAAGTGTTACAGTACTAAAGTGCATTAGCGCCAGTTTTAGCTCAATTACTTAAACAACACACGTCCACCATAAAATGGCTATCTCCGACGGTACCGGCTCCAACGTGACCTCGGCGGCGTTTACAATACCTGCATCGCCCCCACTGGACATGTCGTCCAGCAACTTACATGAGGCTTGGAAAAAGTTTCGACAGCGTTTTGAAAACTTTGAACAGGCGGACAGGGGTCAATGAAAAAAACGATCCACAACGAGTTGCTACACTCCTTTCTATCGTTGGCCAGCCAGCATTTGATGTATATAACAGTTTTGTTTGGGAAGATTGAGGAGATAAGACAAAAATTGACAAAGTAATTTAACAATTTTAAATGTATTGCATAGGCAGGAGGAACATCACTTACGAACGATATGTATTCAATAGTAGATCCCGCAAAACAGGGGAAAGCATTGATGCCTATGTAACAACCCTACGCAACCTTTCTGACTTATGTGAATTTGGCGAGCTAAGGCATAGCCAAGGCCTAGCCTCATCCGCGACCGCATTGTCATGGGTGTAGATGATTTACGTATGACACAACGTCTTTTGCGTACGGATAATCTCACCCTAGAGAAGCCATTGACATAATTCGTGCCAACGACACCGCAGCAGCTCAACTTGCGAAAATATCGGAAACTAACACACAACACTATGCACGAGCTGTGATCAGGAACCAAACAAAGGTGCCACATACGACAAACAAGAAACATCTACATACCAACCAACCCATCAGAATATACCGGCAATAGATCGTAAACAAGCCAAACAAATTCTAGCTGTGTGTTATCACTGTGGTGGAGATTATCCGCATCTCAAGCAGTGCCCAGCGTTTGGTAAAGTCTGCACCTACTGGGAAAAGAAAAACAACTTTGCAAGTCAATGTCAGACAAAAGCACGCAATCAAGAACGCACAAATGCAATCATAGACACTGCACCCAGCGATAGTGATTCAAGTGAAGAATACGCATAAATGTCCTCAAAGCTAGCACCCTCGACGCACAAGAGAAACAACCTCATGTTTAAATACTAATCAATAAGGGCAAAATGACAATAATGATAGGTAAACGTCATGAGTGAAGAACACTACAACAAATTGACAACAAAACCGCAATTACAGCACACTAACACAAAGATCTTTGCCTATGGTGCTAAGAAACAACTCTCTACACTTGGGAAAATTCCCATCCACTGTAATGGTCATCATATCCCTGACACTTTTTACATTTGGTTTGTGAAGAGTAGTTTATTATTGAAGTTTAGCCCACGTAGAGGGCGCTCAGTGAAGGTTACGCAACTAACGTCATTTATTCCCTTTGTTTTAGAACAATAGACAAGAAGCGACGCTAATGACATCATTTAATCCCTTTGTTTTAAAACAATAGAAATGACGCTACTGACATCATTTAATCATTGTTTTAGATAGTTATATCTAACAGGTGTTCCCTTTGTTTTAGGTACAATAGAATCTTATTTGTCTATCATTTTTTAAACCCTTTGTTCTCCTAATTTTTAGTCTCAATAGAATCTTATCAATTAAATTAGTGAGGTGCTGAAACTGAAAACAAAAGATTGTTCTGCAGGTTTCTAGTCCCTATAGAATCTTATTTCTTTAAATAACTAAAGTAAATTACAAAATTAAATTAAGAAATCTAAATACGAATAGATTTACTAACATCACTTAATCTTTCTATTCAATTCAGTGTATATATACTGGAGTAAAACCTTAGATTAAACATCATTTAATAAGAAAAGAAAAAAAAACCATCCATATGCTGTTTCAATTCTCTAAACTACAAGCTGTTATTGAATACAAGGTACTTTTTTTTTTCAAAGATGAAGTCGCAAATAACTTTGAAGAAACAGAAGTAAACAGTTTGGATTTTGAGAGGTGGAAGGTTTTGCTTTAATGATATTGAACGGTAATGAATTGGTAAGTTGAAATATCTTGGAATTTTAGGAATTTAAACCAGGCGTTAAAACATGATATGAAAGTAAATAGGTAAACTAGGAAATTATTACTTTATGGTGTTTTGCATTTAATGAAAACACAAATGAGGAAGAAGATAATGTTTTAGAAGAGATGATTATTGAAAACGAAATAGTGATAAGAGATTGGTTGACGAAGAAGTTGAAGACATTGAAGTTTTGAAAGATGAAAATGTATGTTTAACGTTTTTGCAAGTAAAAATATATATATATATATATAAAATCTTAGTCTGCCTAATGAAATTTTCTTGTTAAATTTTTGTTCTGTTATTAAAGTGTTTGAATTTGAAGAGTGTAATGAGGAAGAAGAAAGTCGGATTGCTTGTGAAAAGAGAAATCACGTATTTCGTCATAAAATCAAGAACAGTCTAGGAATGAGAATATGTCCATTCAATTATAAGCATGTAGTTAAGTACGAGGAATTTAGAAACCATCTAAACTCATGCATGAATAAGAATGATGGACCATTTAACATGGTAGCATGTCAGTACAGTGATGAGCATATAATTCCTGAATTTCATTTAAAAAAAAACACATTAAGAGGAAGAATGCAACGAAAATTGGGAAATCGGAAGCAACACTAGTTACACGCCAAATAAAGAACTTATAGAATATTGGAAAGCGACTTTCCGAGCTGAAAGAGGAATCGGATACGCGAAACTGTATATATTGTCCTGAAAACCGAATTCGGTTGACAACACGAGATATTAAAGGAATTCCTGGAAGAGCGTTTGATAAACGAACACTTAATACATGAAGTATATATTCTATCGTGGCCTGATTCAATAACAACGACATTCCAGCTATTGATTTAACTAGAGAAGAAGAAGAAGAAATAGTGAGTGATCTGACAAATTTTTCAGATGAAGAAGTAAACCCTCTTGTTATAGACTTAACTGAGGAAGGAGAAATCTCCATAAATGACAATACACCAAATATGTGTGTGGATGATGAGCTACCAAGCCCGTCCGACGATGATATTCCATTCAAATTTGTTAGTGAAGAGGAGATTTTGAAAGAGGCAATCTACGACGAATACGACTACGCTCACTTCCTAATGACTGAACATGAAGTTGAATATGAAAATAATGTGTTTGAAGACGGAAACGAACAAGATGAGCACGCTGAAATGCTCGCAAAAAGAATATTTAGAATTAATTTTTATTGAACATTTTACAAAAAAAAACCTATTGGATTTGGTTAAACGAGACTGTTACGGCTGTGAGTTAGACGAACCAAGCCAGATAGACCATGACGTATGTCTTATGATGAGTGCTGAAGAACATTTAGATAGATATTTTGAAATCATTTTTTATGGTAATTTCATCGAAGATAGAATGATGTATGAAAAATGGATCGATCAGCAATGCAATAGGTCTATTTTTAATGAGTCAAGATTTACTATATTGTTAAATTTAATTAAGGCCGACATTAATATTTTTAATATGATTTTAAATGCTTTGGAAATTTTTATTTTTTTTTTTATATCTTCTGTATCTGTTAATGTTTTGTTTTTAAATATTACTTCTCAATAAGTTTACTATGAAGATATAACGCTGATTTTGGTGTATGCTATTAAAATTTATGAAAAAAAAATATTTTTTTATATTTGCATGTTATTTATATTGCGTGCTGTTTGCGTGAACGTTTCATTAGTGCGAGTGAAAGAAATGAGTATGGATGAGAAGTTGAGAAAAGTGTATTACAATCCTAAACATTCAGGAAGTTTCGAAAGAGCAGATAGACTTTATCAAAACGTGAAAAATTAGTTAAATATTTCTAAAGAACAAGTTAAAAAATGGCTAAGGAGACATTACACATACACGTTACATAAACCTATTCAACGTCATTTCCCGAGAAATAGGGTATTTGTAACAGTTATAGACGAGCAGTGGGAATTAGATCTTGTAGACATGACATCTTTAAAACGTTACAATAAACAATATAGTTTTCTCGTTACATGTATCGATGTTCGCGTGGGTTATTCCCATAAAAAATAAATCCACGGATTCCATGTTGAAAGCTATGAAAACACTTCTCTGCGGTGAAAGAAAAACCTATTCAAATTCATACTGATAGAGGTTTACAGAATTTACAAACAAAAAGGTACAAGCCTATCTTAAATCGCAAGACATACATTTCTTTACGACAAACATTGAAACGAAGGCTGGCGTGGTTGAAAGATTTTAGGTAACTAAATAAAGAACGTTACCATGTAAAACTATTTGATTGATACTATTGCTCTCATAAAACGTCAATACAAAATACAAATTCAAATGTATACAAAGGATAAATAAAACCCTACATATTTGAAATAAACCTAATTATAATTCAAACTACAATTACTATATAATATAATCGATGAACTAGAAATGTTAAAATAATAAAATAATAAAATCCAAATTTCCCTAGAGAATATAATAAATATTTATCACCCGTACAAAGTACATAAACACTCAAACCACGTAATATCTGAACAAATAAATTATAAATCAGAATGAATTAGACAAATGTCAATGTATAAGCTTACGAAAAGCAAAATGTTTAAGCAATTATTAGTTAAAAAATACATTAAAAACTTTAAAATGTACAAAATAAGATGTAGATTAAAAATAATAATAATAATAAAAACATTGAGTCCAAAATACCGTATTATAACTAAATTAAAATTACTTATGAAAAAAAACCACTTATATATACGTGAAAATGTAAAAAACTTTAAATAATTATATTAGAAAATCATAAATTCATACATAAGTATCACAATTACATAAACAAAAATAGGAACGCATTATTTTAACCAACACTATCACGTAAAACTCCTTTAAAAACAAAATTACGTACATTACTTCAACAGAAAAAAATTGAAACACCTACAAGTAAAATGCTTATATAAACGATAGCCATGTAAAACTAAAATTCATAGATCAAAACCTAGTCAAATTAGAAAACGTGTAAAACATGAATTCAAAATCACATTCAGAATAATAAAAGAAAAAAAAGCTTTATGAAAGTATTTGAAAGTAAAAGAAATTAGAAGTTGAAAAATTAAAATGTACGAAACGTAACAAAATATACGAAGCAGTTACTCCCAAAATACTTTAAAAGTTAAAACTGTAAAATTTCAATAATTTAAAACACACTGTTATAATATGAATTAACAATTAAAATAAAACAAATAATGCAAAATAATTTAAAGAAGGTATAAATATACGATTTCAAAAATCATATCCTCTCATATTTAGATATTGTATATTAATAAAAAATTTAAAGCGACTTTGTGATGATTAATCTTATCGCAGAATACATTGAAGTTTGTCAAAATACATCGAAAATGTTAAAATCACAATTTAAATTGAAATAAAGTATAGAACACTTATAAGCAATTCGTTTAAAAAAATATGATTTTAAACTTCTGGATGTTAAATACTAATAAAATTGAAAAAGCTGAAGTTTAAGTAAAGTAAATTAATTTTATGTAAGGACAAAAATTGTATATAATTGTAAATTATTTTAATTACTTTTGTATATATTCTATGATGATTTGATTATTAAGTATGACAGATAGATGAAATAAATAAACAGCTGTACTTTCTTTGAAACAGTATAAGATTCATTCTTTTCTCATTATTTAAAATTAGAGATACATAACAAAAATGATTTTTAACTTCTTTGCATAAATTCTATATTCTTTACATGAGTTTTATTTTCGTTACATCCTACAATGTATTGTCTTGATACGAATCTTATTATCTTAACACGAATTTTATTTCCTTGACACGAATTTTATTTTCTTTACATAAAATTTATTTTCTTTACACGATGTTTTCGTTTAGTACATAAATGAAATAAATAAACAGCTCTACTTTCTTTGAAACAGTATAAGATGCATTCTTTTCTCATTATTTAACATTAGAGATACATAACAAAAATGATTTTTAACTTCTTTGCATAAATTCTATATTTTTTACATGAGTTTTATTTTCGTTACATCCTACAATGTATTGTCTTGATACGAATCTTATTATCTTAACACGAATTTTATTTCCTTGACACGAATTTTATTTCCTTTACATAAAATTTATTTTCTTTACACGATGTTTTCGTTTAGTACATTTTTATTCGTCAATGTATATGATTTTTACATTGCTTCTTACAAAAAAATTACTTACATGAAAGTTATTTTCATTACATAAAATTTATTTTCTTTACATAATATTTATTTTCGTTACATAAAATGTATTTGTTTTACATGTTTTTTGTAAATCTTTTTGTTTGTACATTTTTTATTTATTTATTTGTTTTTGTTTGTACATGTTTCCTTGTTTTTTAAACAGGTTTCATTTGTGTGTGTGTGTCTGTTTACACAGTTTTTTTTCTCGTACATATTTCACTTTTTTGTTGTATATGATTTACAACTTTTTCACGATTTGTATTTTTTCCTAAAAGTAATGGCACATTAAAAGTACATTTTGATAAAATTTGTTGTGATCCAATAAAAGTGGATTTTCATAACATTTTTTGGTACATAAATATTACTATACACATCACATGAGTCATAGGTAACAATAAATTAAAAGAGCACTGCAGTGGGTTTAAACAGTTTATTCCTAATTAAATAGAAACAGGTAAACATAGTAGTTTATTAAATTTTATATCTGTTGCGACTACAATCTCTGAAAACTTTTAACAAATTGCTATGGTTATAATATAATTGCACAATATTTTCTTGTAACAAACACATTTTATCAACAAATATACGCGTTTCAAAAATTATATTCGTGTTACCCATACCATCGTACTCAGTAATGGTACTTCTCGTAAAGTGAAAACCAAGCAAAAATAACACGTTCTGATTGGTCAATTAATTTAAGCATAGGCCCTATTTGATAGGCCCTACTAACAGTTTCATACATTTTACAACTATAATTTGTTATATATTTTCTCTCTTTTCATTTTACAGGCTTTAATAACGAATTAAGTAGAAACAGGCATAAAACTTTTTTAACTATCTTATCTATTGTGGTGAATTTAATGTTGATTTCAGTCGTAGTGATGAATGCAAACATAGTAATGATGATAAACGTGGGAATTAAGCCCTCTCTATTACCATATTTAGAGTTCGAGAAGTAAATTATTTGAATGGTGTCAGTTAGTTTGTTTGCGCATATTTACTCTACTGGTTGAGGCTTAAAAGCCTAGTATACAAAAGTACAATAATAACACTAAATATGCAAAACTTCAACCCTGTATTGTCTAAATTTGCGCTTAAACAAGTTAGTAAAACCAAATAGGGCCTATGCTTAAATTAAATGACCAATCAGAACGTGTTATTACCACTACTGAGTATGATGGTATGGCTAACACAAATATAATATTTGAAACGCGTCTATTTGTTAATAAAATGTGTTTGTTACAAGGAAATATTATGCAATTATATTATAACCATAGCACTTTGTTGTAAGTTTTCAGAGATTGTAGTCGCAACAGATATAGAATTAATTAAACTACCGTACTATGTTTACCTGTTTCTATTTAATTAGGAATAAACTGTTTAAACCCACTGCAGTGCTCTGTTAATTTATTGTTACTCATGACTCATGAGATGTGTATAGTAATACTTATGTACCAAAAAATGTTATGAAATTGCACTTTTATTGGACCACAAACATTTTATCAAAATGTACTTTTAAAGTGCCATTACCTTTAGGCAAAAATACAAATCTTCAAAACGTTGTAAATCATATACAACAAAAAGTGAAATATGTACGAAAAAATGTATAAACAGACACACACGCAAATGAAACCTGTTTAAAAAACACGAAAACATGTACAAACAAAAAAAAATGTACAAACAAACATTTTTACAAAAAACATGTAAAATAAATAAATTTTATGTATGTAATAAATTACTATTCCTTGCCTTACTTTAACATATTTAATACATAGAACATTCTAGAATAACATTTAATTGATCAAAGAAACAGTGTAAACCACATTGGTAATTTTAGGAACACATGACACCATGTAGAATCCAAGAGTAATATTTGGAAGCTTCCAGAATCTTGGGTACTTTAGAGGTAAATAAGTCTGATTGGTTAATTATGATGTAAGGTGACCAATGAGGAACTTAGGCAATATAGAATGCTCTTGAATGCTCTGGAGTTATAGATATAATATATATATATATATATATCTACATATACATATAGGATATATAAGCTGATAGTTTTATCTTTCTGGAGCTCTTTTTGAAACACATGTTTATGTGAATGTTATTGTGTTATTTTGATACCGGATTCTTGTTGGAGTTTATACAGAATAAAAGTTTATTTGAGAGTTGTTCTACAACATTGTGAGCTGTGTTTATAATTTATACCGTATGTCAGAGGGATTCCTAGTCATTTCTATACCGCTCGGAAATACGTCAAGTAGGAATTCATGACATACTGTATAATGGTGGCAGCGGCGGTTGTTCTACTGCATGACATATAATAACAGCTGTGGTCGTGTTCTACTGTAAACAAGGATTTATATATCGTTTGCTCAATGAAATGTGTGAATTTTTCTACAATTACAGTAAGTAGTCTGTAATTTTTTTTTTAAAGGTGGACATTGATTATCTTTATATTTGGAGCAGTAGACTTGTGAACGTATCGGTAACTACGATTTACTAGTAACAAGACCTTCGTCCAAATTTAATTATGGCTGATGGACAATCAACAAGATCCGGTAAGGAGTATCAAGGCGACAACAACCATGACACAGATGAAGAATCTGTTCAGTCGCAACATTTGGAACAAGATACAGCACACGCTGTAGCACCTGGTGGACTTAACCTTCAAGGCAGTAACTTGTCTACCAATGACGTGCTGTTAATGCACCAGCGGCAACAGGAATGCAACAGCAAATACAAATGCAACAGCACAACATGCAACAGCAGCACCAGGAGCTGATAAGGCAGATGATTAATAGACAGGATCAGCAACGTCAGGAAGAAATGGAGAGGCTCAAGGAAGAAATGGAGAGGCGCAAGGAAGAAATGGAGAGACACAAGGAAGAAATGGAAAGACAAGAGCACTTACACAAGGAAGAAATGGACAAGCAAATGGCTTTAGTAACCACGCTGATTGATAAACGAAAGGAAAGTGATGACAAACGTCTTAAAGACATTATGAAAACTGAAGGAAATTCAGATTGCAAAGTTGTCTGAGGGAGATGAAATTGAGAACTATTATGAGTGGCGTAAGGAGCACTGGGTGGTGAAATTGATCCCTCACTTGACGGGCAAGGCACGGGCAGCTTATGCAGCACTACCGGTGACGGATAGCAATGACTATGACAAGGTAAAAGAAGCCATATTACGAAGTTATGATATGACAGAAGAGACATATAGACAGAGGTTTAGGGCTATTAGAAAGAAAACTGAGGAAATTTATAGAGATATGTATGTAAAGTTAAAGGATTTATTTACCAAATGGGCTAAACCTACTGACAAAAGTAAAGATAATTTGGCAGAAATAGTCATTTTAGAACAATTAGTAGAAATTATGCCCACAGGGGTACACATTTAAGTTAAAGAGCATAAACCTAAATCAGGCTTATATGCTGCAGAACTAGCAGATAATTATTTTCAGGAGATAAAAGGTCTTCAATTTGACAATAGGGTTTCAGCCTTGAAATTATAAAAACAAATATAATCAAGCAAAAACAGATAGGGGTACTGCTGAAGCAGAACTTAAGGGTAGTACTAAGTCATTTGATCAAAGTCACAAACCACAGTCTGTCACTAGACCACCTCTCGTTTGTAGACGTTTCAAGAAAGTAGGTCATATTGAAAGGTTCTGTCGCAGTAAAGACGCCTACTTGTCAAAAATGACAGATAGTGTGAAACATACGTCTTACCACTGTAGAGGCCTAGTGTTGGGCTGTGATAGGGAAATTTAGTTAGATTCTGGATGTGACATGACACTTGTTCATACTGATTTAGTTGTGCCTAAGAAAATCAATCATGAAGACCAGGCTAAGGTTACATGTAGGTGTGTCCATGACCATGTATAAGCATACCCTACAGCCTATGTAAACATTAAGGTGGGAAATGAAGACCATAGTTTGTTGGTTGGCATCAGCAAAAATTTGCCTAAAGATGTGATTCTTGGTAGGGATTTTCCCAATTTTGAACTGTTGTTAAAGAACGGTGATAAGGGCCAGGAAATTCATAGCTTGGTCGTAAATAGGGCTCAGGCTAGGAATGATAGGCTTAGAGAACAGACTTTTGGCCAGGAGTTAGAAAGCATGTGTCAGAGTCGTGTAAAAGTTGTCAGAAAACTTCTAAGTATAAGACTAAGTTTAAAGCCCCAATGATTCCAATGCCTATAATTAGCGAACCATTTCAAAGAATTGCCATGGACATTGTTGGTCCACTGGAACGAAGTTGGTCAGGGAGTACGTATGTCCTTGTCATATGTGACTATGCGACTAAATATCTCGAGGCTATTCCGCTGAGAAGCATCGAAGCCACAAAGATAGCTGATGAGTTGGTTAAGTTGTTTTCTAGAGTAGGGGTGACATCAAGGGTTAAACTTTACCTCCAAGTTGTTGAGTCAGATTTATAAATTATTGTCGATCAAAGGTCTGACTACTTCTTCATACCACCCACAAACAGATGGATTGGTCAAGAGGTTTAATGGTACTTTAAAGTCCATGATTAGGAGGTTTGTTGAGGATGATCCCCGAGAATGGGACAAGTTGCTTCCATATTTGTTGTTTGCTTATAGGGTTGTTCCACAAGAGTCCACAGGGTTTTCCCCATTTGAGTTGTTGTATGGTTGGAAGGTGCGGGGTCCACTTGATATAATGAAAGAAATGTGGACAGGCACAGTGATAGGCTCTCAGACCGTTGTGTCACACGTCATTACGATGAGAGACAGATTAGCCTCAATGAAAGATTTAGTATGGGAACACGTAAAACAGGCTCAGAAAAAGCAGAAACAAATGTATGATCATAAATCCCTTTGTAGAGAGTTTAGTCCAGGGGATAAATTTCTGTTGTTCTTACCATTTAGCAACAATGCATTAGAAGCAAAGTGGCATGGTCCATACAAGATTTTAAGAAAGATGGGTCCAGTAAATTATGAGATAAAAACTAATGACAAACGGAAAAAGTCAAATATCTATCATCTAAACCTTCTCAACAAATTTAATCGTAGACCTGTCGAGGCTATGATAGCAATCACTGATGTTAGTGGACAGGACGAAGGACAGGATATGGACGTTACGTGGGCAAAGTTTCCTAGTTCCAATGTGGATTTAGATTATGGTGAAGGGTTGGAAAAAGCACAGATTTGGTTGAAGTGTTTTCGGAGTACGAGTCAGTGTTGAAGGATAGGCCTGGGAAAACTACCGTGATAGAACATTATATTGCAATGGAACAAGGGGTGCATCCAGTTAGACAAAAGGATTATCCAATTCCACAGGCTAAGGTAAATAAAGTAAAGGAAGAGGTGGAATCAATGTTAGAACTTGGGGTAATAGAAGAATCTAACAGCCCTATACCAAGGGTGGAATAGATCATAGGTAGAATTGGTCCAGCTAAGTTCATAACTAAGTTAGATATATGCAAGGACTACTGGCAAGTTTCCGTAACACAACGGTCAAAGCAATATACAGCTTTCTCAACACCTATGGGTTTGTACCTGTTTAAGCAACATTTCAACGAATGATGGATCGTCTTTTGCGTGGGAAAGAAGGCTATGCAGCAGCCTATATGGATGACTTAGTGATTTAGCCTAGATTGGGAAAGTCATGTCCATCATGTCCGAGAAATATTTCAGACCCTCAAGCAGGCCAACTTGACTGTAAAATCTAGCAAGTGTAGTTTTGCACATAGCAAAGTGCATTATTTGGGGTATGTATTTGGAGAGGAGTTGGTTCGCCCTCAAAAGACTAAGGTACAGGCGGTAGTTAATTGGGAGCAACAAAAAACTAAGAAGGATGTCAAATCTTTCCTTGGGTTGACAGGGTACTACCGTAAGTTTATCCCTAACTATGCTGCCTTTGCAGCTCCTCTAACGAAAACGAAATTGCCAGAAAAAATTAAGTGGATCCTGTTTGCGAGAAGGCATTTGTAAAGCTGAAATCAGCATTGTGTTCTGGTCCGGTTTTAAGAAACCCAGACTTTAATGCAGAGTTTATTCTGCAAACTGATGCGTCAGATCGGGGGTTAGGTGCAGTGCTCAGTCAATTAGGTCCTGATGGTACTGATCATCCTGTGTTGTATCTTAGTCGTAAGATGCTACCGAGGGAGCAAAATTATGCAACTATAGAGAAGGAGTGTTTAGCCATAAAATGGGCTGTAGACAGCTACACAGTACTATCTGTTGGGTAGGAAATTTAAGATAGTGACTGATCATCAGCCACAAAAATGGCTGAATGAAATGAGGGATACTAACAAACGACTCACTCGATGGAGTCTTGATTTGCAACCGTACTGTTTTACAGTGGTGCATAGAAGAGGTATTTCCAACAGTAATGCTGACGGGCTCTCCCGGAAAAATTAATGGTACAGCACAGTATTTAAATGTGTTAAAAAGAAAAGCAGAGATAGTTGTTTGAAGTTTGCCTATTACAATTGTAAGGAAAATATATTTTGCTTTTCATATGATGTTATCATTTAATTTATGCGATTGTGTATTTCTACAATGTATGTTCAGTTACAAGTTAAAGATGTTTTATATTTTCATTCATTAGAGAGTATTTTGTTGTGGAAAAGGTTAATTTTATAAACCTACATAAACCAGGCCCTCACAACTCTACGGAAGAGTTTTGAGCTCAGAAAGAGGGAGGAGTGTAATAAATTACTATTCATTGACTTACTTTAACATAGAACATTCTAGAATAACATTTAATTGATGAAAGAAACAGTGTAAACTACATTGGTAATTTTAGGAACACATGACACCATGTAGAATCCAAGAGTAATATTTGGAGGCTTCCAGAATCTTGGGTACTTTAGAGGCAAATAAGTCTAATTGGTTAATTATGATGTAAGGTGACCAATGAGGAACTTAGGCAATATAGAATGCTCTTGAATGCTCTGGAGTTGTACAGCTAGGAGTTTTATCTTTCTGGATCTCTTTTTCAAACACATGTTTATGTGAATGTTATTGTGTTATTTTGATACCGGATTCTTGTTGGAGTTTATACAGAATAAAAGTTTATTTGAGAGTTGTTTTACAACATTGTGAGCTGTGTTTATATTTTATATGTCAAAGAGGGATTCCTAGTCATTTCTATACCGCTCGGAAATACGTCAAGTAGGAATTCATGACAATGTAACGAAAATAAATATTAAGTAAAGAAAATAAATTTGATGTAATGGAAATAACTTTCATGTAAAGGAAATACATTATATGTAAAAGAAGTAATTTTTTGTATGAGGCAATGTAAAATCATATACATTGACGTATAAAAATGTAATAAACGAAAACATCGTGTAAAGAAAATAAATTTTATGTAAAGAAAATAAAATTCGTGTCAAGGAAATAAAATTCGTGTTAAGATAAGATTCGTATCAAGAAAATACATTTTAGGATGTAAGGAAAATAAAATTCATGTAAAGAAAATAGATTTTATGCAAAGAAGTTAAAAATCATTTTTGTTATGTATCTCTAATTTCAAATAATGAGAAACGAATGCATCTTATACTGTTTCAAAGAAAGCACAGCTGTTTATTTATTTGTATCTGTCATACTAGAATTTACAAAAGTAATTACAAAAATTTACAATTATATACAATGTTTGTCCTAATTTACTTCACATAAACTTCAGCTATTTCAATTTTATTACTGTTTAACATTCAGAAGTTTAAAATCATATTTTTTTTAACGAATTGCTTATAAGTGTTCTATACTTTATTTCAATTTAAATTGTGATTTTTAACATTTTCGATGTATTTTGACAAACTTCAATGTTTTCTGCAATTACATAATCATCACAAAGTCGCTTTAAAATTTTTATTAATATGCAATATCTAAATATGAGAGAAAAATTTTATTTTTATAATTTTAAGGGTTTGTTTTATAGTAGAGTATAGTAGTAGTTTTATGTTTAGTTCCACTGTGTCTTGCTGTCTTGCATTTGACAATTGCTTAAACCATTTATTTCATTTTGTGGAGGAATCAATGTGATATTTATTATTTCATTGATTAGAATTTAACTACAGTTTATATTTTACAGTTTTTACAATTCCCTATTTTCGCACTTACAATGAATACGTTCTTTAAAAGTGTTGACACGTGTTTTATATTATTCTCTTATTGCAATGTTCTACATAGACCAACTTGAATCTATCTTTTTTTTAAAAGTCTGATTTTTTTACGGTTGTATATTTATATATGTATATGGGATTTTTGAAATCGTATATCTATACCTTCTTTAAATTATTTTGCATTATTTGTTTTATTTTAATTGTTAATTCATATTATAACATTGTGTTATGAATTATTGAAATTTTACAGTTTTAACTTTTTAAAGTATTTTGGGAGTAACTGCTTCGTATATTTTGTTACGTTTCGTACATTTTAATTTTAATTTTTCAAATTCTAATTTCTTTTACTTTCAACTTACAGTGCTTTTTCTATTTTTTTGTTTCGAGTACTGAATTTAACAGTTTAACTAATTAAAATATTCTTGCTTAACATAAACATGTTTTACATGTTTTTAAATTTGACTAGGTTTTGCTTTATGGATTTTACTTTTACATGGCTATCGTTTGTATTAGCATTTTACTTGTAAGTGTTTCAAATATTTTCTGTTGAAGTAATGTACGTAATTTTGCTTTCAAAGGAGTTTTACGTGATAGTGTTGGTTAAAATAATGCGTTCCTATTTATGATTATGTAATTTTGATACATATGCATGAATTTATGGTTTTCTAATATAATTATTTAACGTGTTTTCTACATTTTCACGTTTATATAAATGTATCTTTTTTTTCATAAGTCATTTTAATTTAGTTATAATACGGTATTTTGGACACAATTATTAAAGTTTTTTTGTTTTTTTTTAAATCTTTATCTTAGTTTGTACATTTTAAAGTTTTTAATGTGTTTTTTAACTGATAATTGCCTAAAAATTTTGCTTTTCCTAAGCTTATACATTGACATTTGTCTAATTCATTCTGATTTCTAATTTAATTGTTATTAATATTACGTGGTTTGAGTATTTTCAACTCTTTATGTATTTTGTACGGGTGATAAATATTTATTATTTTCTCTAGGGAAATTTGGATTTTACTAGGTTATTATTTTAACATTTCTAGTTCATCGATTATATTATATAGTAATTGTAGTTTGAATTAAAATTAGGTTTGTTTCAAATATTTAGGGTTCCTATATTCCGACCTTATAGGGTTATCATGTTGTTCCAGTGTTTATTTTTCCTTTGTATACATTTGAATTTGTATTTTGTATTGACGTTTTATGAGAGCAATAATATCAAACAATCAAATAGTTTTACATGGTAACGTTCCTTAAGTAGTTACCTAAAATCTTTCAACCACGCTAGCCTTCGTTTCAATGTTTGTCGTAAAGAAATGTATGTCTTGCGATTTAAGATAGGCTTATTTATTTATTTATTTATTTATTTAGGCACACAATACATGTGCCAAGGATTGTCAATAGCGAATATATCACTATCCTACTTGTAGGTGACAATCCCTTACACAAGACAAACATACACACACAATGCTTCACACATACTAAATCTCCATATGAGATTTAGGGAGTGGAGTTGTTTTGGTCGTGAGAAAAATTCTGCAACTGGCAGGAATTGAACCCAGGACCCTGGGATTGGAAGGCAAGCATCTTAACCACCAAGCTATTCAACTCCACTATTGTACCTTTTTGTTTTTAAATTCTGTAAACCTCTATCAGTATGAATTTGAATAGGTTTTCTTTCACCGGAAAGAAAGGTCTTCATAGCTTTCAACATGAAATCAGTGGATTTATATTTTATAAGAATAACCCACGAAAATTTAGATAGTACATCGATACATGAAACCTATATTTTTTATTGTAACGTTTTAAAGATGTCATGTCTACAAGATCTAATTCCCACTGCTCGTCTATAGCTGTTACAAATACCCTATTTCTCGGGAAATGACGTTGAATAGGTTTATGTATCATGTCTACTCAGCCATCTTTTAACTTGTTCTATAGTAATATTTAACTCATTTTTCACGTTTTGATAAAGTCGATCTGCTCCTCCGAAACTTCCTGGATGTTTAGGATTGTATTACACATTTCTCAACTTCTCATCCATACTCATTTCTTTCACTCGCACTAATGAAACGTTCACGCAAACAGCACGCAATATAAATAACACGCAAATATATAAAAAAAAAAATTTCATAAATTTTAATAGCAAACATACACCAACATCAGCGTTATATCTTCATAGCAAACTTATTGAGAAGTAATATTTAAAAACAAAACATTAACAGATACAGAAGATATGGAAAAAATCGATTTTCCAAAGCATTTTACAAACTTATTAAACATATTAATGTCGGCCTTAATTAAATTTAACAATATAGTATATCTTAACTATTTAAAAATAGACCTATTGCATTGCTGATCGATCCATTTTTCATACATCATTCTATCTTCGATGAAATTACCATAAAAAATCATTTCAAAATATCTATCTAATTGTTCTTCAGCACTCATCATAAGGCATACGTCATGGTCTATCTGGCTTGGTTTGTCAAACTCACAACCGTAACAGTCTCGTTTAACCAAATCGAATAAGTTTTTGTAAAATGTTCAATAAAAATTAATTCTAAACGTTCTTTTGCGAGCATTTCAGCGTGCTTATCTTGTTCGTTTCCATCTTCAAACACATTATCTTCATATTCAACTTCATGTTCAGTAATTAGGAAGTGAGCGTAGACGCATTCGTCGTAGATTGCCTCTTTCAAAATCTCCTCTTCACTAACAAATTTGAATGGAAAATCATCGTCGGACAGGCTTGGTAGCTTATCATCCAAACACATATTTGGTGTATTGTCATCCATGGAGATTCCTCCTTCCTCAGTTAAGTCTATAACAAGGGGACTTACTTCTTCATCTGAAATATTTGTCAGATCAATCACTATTTCTTCTTCTTCTCTAGTTAAATCAATAACTGGAATGTCGTTGTTATTGAAACAGGCCACGATATACTTCATGTATTAAGTGTTCGTTTATCAAACGCTCTCCACAGGAATTTCTTTAATATCTCGCGTCGTCAAGCGAATTCGGTTTTCAGGATTATATATACAGTTTCGCGTATCCGATTCCTCTTTCAGCTCGGAAAGTTGCTTTCCAATATTCTATAAGTTCTTTATTTGGCGTGAAACTAGTGTTGCTTCCGATTTCCCAATTTCCTGCATTTTTCCTCTTCATGTGTTTTTTTTTAATGAAATTCAGGAATTATATATTCATCACTGTACTGACACAATGGTCCATCATTCTTATTCATGCATGAGATTAGATGGTTTCTAAATTCCTCGTACTTAACTACATGCTTATAATTGAATGGACATATTCTCATTCCTAGACTGATTTTATGACGAAATACGTATTTTCTCCTTTCACAAGCAATCCGACTTTCTTCTTCCTCATTTGTGTTTTCATTACACTCTTCAAATTCAAACTGTAATAACAGAAAAAAAATTGTAACAAGAAAATTTCATTTAGACTAAGTTTTATATATATATATATATATATATATATATATATATATATATATTTTTTTATAGTTTTTTACTTGCAAAAACGTTAAACTTACATTTTCATCTTTCAAACCTTCAATGTCTTCAACTTCTTCTTCGTCAACCAAATCTCTTATCACTATTTCGTTTTCAATAGCCATCTCTTCTAAAACATTATCCTGTAGGTAAATGCAAAACACCATAAAGTAATAATTTCCTAGTTTACCTATTTACTTTCACATTATGTTTTAACGCCTGGTTTAAATTCCTAAAAGTCCAAGCTATTTCAACTTACCAATTCATATACCGTTCAACATCATTAATGTAAAACCTTCCACCTCTCAAAGTCCAAACTATTTACTTCTGTTTCGTCATAGTTATTTGCGTAAGACTTCATCTATGAAAAAAAAAAAAAACTACTCGTATTCAATAACAGCTTGTAGTTTAAAGAATTGAAACAGCGTATGGATGTTTTTTTTTCCTTTTCTTATTTAATGATGTTTAAACTAAGGTTTTACTCCAGTATATATACACTGAATTGAATAGAAAGATTAAGTGATGTCAGTAAATCTATTCGTATTTAGATTTCTGAATTTAATTTTGTAATTTACTTTAGTTATTAGGGAAAAGAAACCTGGAGAACAATCTTTTGTTTTCAGTTTCAGCACCTCACTATTTTAATTGATAAGTAAGATTCTATTGAGACTAAAAATTCGGAGAACAAGAGGTTTAAAAGATAATAGACAATTAGGATTCTATTGTATCTAAAACAAGGGGAACACCTGGTAGATATAGCTGTCTAAAACAAAGGGATTAAATGATGTCAGTAGCTCCTTTCTATTGTTTTAAAACAAAGGGATTAAATGATGTCATTAGCGTCGCTTCTTGTCTATTGTTCTAAAACAAAGAGATTAAATGACGTTAGTTACGTAACATTCACTGATCGCCCTCTACGTGGGCTATACTTCCATACTAAACTATTGTGAAGTATTCTCTGTTGTGTTTCATGAGTGCCCAGAGACTCTACGTAATTGACATACATGTTGCGTTGAGTGTTGATGCAGACGACACAGTTATCTTTTTACTGGGCTAGGCAAACTTACAGATTCTAGACAAAGTTAAGGCATTGCAAAATGCAACACCACCAACCAATAAAGAAGAGGTTCGAAGCCTGCTAGGACTTGCTACTTATTGTTCAAGCTTTATACCTAATCTGGTAACACTCACAGAAACCACTTGCTTACCAAAGCTGATTCAGAATGGATGTGGAAAGAACCACATGCAGTCGCTCTTCAAGCAGTCAAATATTCCATCACAGAACATTGTAATCTAGCATAATTTAACCAGCAACTCCTCACAGAGGTAATTGTAATAATGTTAGCCCAACACGATGGTGATAAAACAGTTTGGTGGCACTGGCCAGCAGATCATTGACACAAGTAGAACAACGCTACTCACAAACTGAACGGGAAGCCTTTGCGTTACATGGGGAATAAAACACTTCCACACGTATCTGTACGGAGGAAAATGTTAGGTTGTTACAGACAAACCGCTGCTCCCTCTCTTCAACAACGCCACTTCCAAACCACCACTGCGCATAGAACGCTGGCTCATGAGACTACAAGAATACGACTACACCTTAAAATACCAACCAGGAAAAGTCAACCGAGCAGACTATATATCCCGCCACCCATTGCCAACGACGAAAGAATCCAGCAGAGAGGAACGAATGTCAGAAGAGTATGTTAATCTCACACTATCAAATGCAATTCCAAGATCCCTCACTTTTGAAGAGATAGAACAACCGCAACAGACATAACATAACGCTACAACTATGTATATCAGCCATAAAAACCAACAATTGGCACACCATCGAAAGGCAAGCATCGAGGACTACCAAAAAAGACATCGACTCTCTTTTTCAAACTCAGAGACCAACTCAGTGTTTGTATCAAAAACGACATACTGCTGCGTGATCATCGCATCGTAATTCCCAAATCATTACAGCAAAGAGCAGTCGATATCGCACATGAAGGCCACCAAGGAGTAATTAAGACAAAACAACTCATGAGGATAAAAGTGTGGTTCCCTGGCCTTGATCATATGGTTGAAGAAACCATAGCTTCATGTCTTCCGTGTCAGGCATCAACTCTCGAGAAGGACGCCTTTGCACCACTTAGTATGTCTAAACTCCCATAAGGAGCCTGGCAAGAGGTAAGCGTTGACTTTAAAGAATTGCCAACGGGATAATACTTAATGGCAGTAATCGATGATTATATCCGTTTTCCTGTCATAGAAGTCACGAAATCAACATCAGCCAAAAGTGTGATCCAAAACTTCACACCATTTTTGCTACATACAGCATTCCAGTAACTGTTCGAACAGACAATGGCCCACCGTTCAATTTGAGGATAGTTCTCACAATTTGCACAATACTCTGGCTTTAAGCACAGAAAAGTCACACCACTTTGGCCACGTGCAAATGGTGAAGTAGAAAGGATGATACGGAACCTCAAGAAACTCTACCGTACTGCCACAGCAGCACAACAGAACTGGCGGCAAACATTGAACAAATACTTGAGAAATCATAGGGCAACACCACATAGTTCAACTGGGATTCCACCAGCTACGCTGATGTTTAGCAGAGAAATACGCACACGGCTGCCTGAGATACTACGCAGTTCTACAAATGACAAAACTATCTGTCTACATGACAAAAAGGCAAAATCCACGAGGAACCTGTACGCAGAAAGAAACAAACGCTTCCAAAACAAAACTTTTCATGAAGGAGATGTGGTTCTACGAAAAAGAGATGGAAGCTTATTACGCAGCCATGAAACACCTTATCATACACAACCTTACTCGGTTACAAAAGTCAATGGAACCATGATATCAGCATACAATGGAAATCACACAATCACCAGGAATTCATCGTTTTTCAAAATGGCTGACCGATTCAAGAACAGCAAAAGCTACAATCAACAGCTTCAGCTCGATAGTGACTATGACGATGAACAAATCCCAGCACCTCAAACACCAGATAGGCAACGACCAAAGAGAAGCATCAGACTTCCAAGCCGACTAAAAGACTATGTTATGTAACTGATTTGAGAAACGGAACTTTTGAAAATTTTGTCTTTTATGATGTTTAGAATAATTTAAACGTTAAAAAAATTAAAAATAAATATAAATACATAAAAAATTATTAATAATTAACAAACAAAAAACCATAGTAACAACTTAGCAAAGCAAGCTACTTATGCTACAATTTAAGGTCTTTTAACTAAAATAAATAATACATCTTAATACTGCTCTAATGTACAATACAAAGACTACCAAATAGACTGACGTTATTTCCATTTAAATTTTGAATCCTAGATGGCGGGAAATGAGTTTTTTCAGACTTCTGAGATGTCTTAGTCACTTTTAAGTTCTTCAACTTTCAAGGTTTTCCCCTTTTGTAAACGGTCAGGTAATTTTTTCCCATTGTTACTACAGGAAAAAGGCCTTATGTGTGTATACACAAGCCTACAAAAATGAAAAAAAAATTAGTAGTTGCATACGTATTCTTTTTTTAATGAATCGATAAGCTCCAAAGGAAAGGGGGTCAGGGGGTCCTGCTCCGGGAAAATTTTGATTACTAGAATGCGGGAAATGAGTTTTCCCGACTTCTGAGGTGTCTTTTAATTACTGCTAGGTTCCTCAAAATTCAAGGTTTTCCCCTCTTGAAAACAGTCAGGTAAAATTTGTATCCCTGTTATTACAGTAGATAGGCCTTATGTGTATATACATACATTTAAAAAAATTTAATAGTTGCATACGATTTTTTTCCATGAATCCATAAAGCTTAAACAGAAATGGCGGTCCGGGGGTTCTCCCCCGTGAATATTTTGATTAAAGGAAGGCGGGAAATGAGTTTTCCTGACTGAGGTGTCTTTTAATTACTTTTAAGTTCTTTAAAATTCAAGGTTTTCCCCTCTTGAAAACAGTCAGGTAAATTTATCGCATTGTTATTACAGTAAATAGGCCTTATGTGTGTATACATATACATAAAAAAAATGAGTAGTTGCATACGATTTTTTCCATGAATCCATAAATCCCCAAAAAAGAAAGGGGGGTCCGGGGGTTCTCGCCGGGAAAACTTTGATTCCTAGAAGGCGGGAAATGAGTTTTTCCGACTTTTTGAGGTGTCTTTTAATTTCATTTTAAGTTCTTTAAATTTTAAGGTCTCCCCATCTTGAAAATTATTATAATTATAATTATAATCCCAAAGAGAAAAGGGAGGTTTGGGTTCTTCCCTGGAAAATTTTGATTTTTAAATGGTGAGAAATGAGCTTTCCCGACTTCTGAAGTGTCTTTTAGCGATTTTAATTTAAGTTCTTCAAAAATCAAGGTTTCCTCTCTTGAAAAATTTTCCACTTGTTATTACAGTAAATGGGCCTTATGTGTGTATAATTACATGAAAAAAGTGAGCAGTTGGATACGGTTTTTTTTTTCATGAATCGATAAATCCCAAAATGATAGGGGGTAGCTTCATGCCACCAATTTGCTCATTTTTGTTCTGAAATGACCCGATAGAAATGCCAAAATAGACAACTAATTTTAAAATAGCCAACATATTTCAAGGCTTTGTAGCTTCTACGATGATTGATGTGAACATTTTAGTAAACAGATTTATATAAAGCGCTTCACACCTAAATGGTCTCAAAGCACTCAAGGTGTGGACGGCCCTTACTCTATGTAACTTGCTTCTCCCCTAAGGGTATCTACGTGTCTGAGCTACCCGGTAAACAGGTACCAGCGACACTCTTCAGTAGGGGCTAAACACCTTACTCGTCTCAAAGGTAATTAAACTGGACCTACAGTTTATAGTCCTTATTCGTGAAGAACCGTTTCACAACCAGAACATAGGCGTACGTGCCATTCTAACCGATACGATATTATAACTGTACACAGAGGTTCCCCTCCCTTAACCGCTCGGTTATCCAACTCACCATATAGGACATGCATGCCTACTGTATGTTATTTTCTTAAAAATTAAAAAAAATAATAATAAAATACACTATTTTTTAAATGAGTATTATACGGTATTGTAAATTATAATTAATTATATTATATAGTATGTATATTGCATTCACAATCTAAATTAATAATACCTTTTATGGCTTACCCGTAGTATATCGTTGACGAACGAACCACCGCCAGATAGCATTAGTACAGTAGGCAGGCCGAGAGACAGAAAGAGAGAGAGAGAGAAAGAGAGAAGGAGAGAGAGGGCGAGAGAGGGAGAGTATTTTTTTTTAGGAATATTCGTATTTAAATATAATTTGTTGTTTTTGATTTTTTTCTTATGAAATTTATGGAACTCTCATAACATACAAACCTTTGCAAGATTCGCATCTACAGAGCTGTACTTACAAATTATATAAGTGAGAGGTTTGGAATACAACTCAAATACAGAAAAGCGCATAAAGAACTTCTTGGAACGCTGTTGTGTTAAAAGAATATCGATGTTCTCAGGACTTGGGAATACTACTGATTTGGAGTGTTGCATAACATCTGTGAGATTGGTCTGGACTTGTTTTAAGAATTCCATATATCGGACTTACTTATTAATATCTTTTGAGATGGACTCTTACCTACGTACTCATTCTACTTTAATGGCAGAAGACCACAGTGAAGATTAAAACAACAGAATTTCGGTTCAAAAGTTGCCAACGAGGATGTTTTTACTGAAAATTGATCAGAACAAGCTACCGTATTAACCGAAAAACATTGAGACTTGATCAACCTGATATCGACAAGTAGTCACCCTATGAAAAGACTGCTGAAAGTAAGTAATACGCCAAAGTAGTAATCAGTTTTGTAAAACATCCAAAATCATTTCTGAGGGTATTAATTCATACAGTACTTTACATTTTGTTTATTCCTCATACTGCTCAGTATATACACCATGGATACAGTATCTCCATGCATATAACAAATAGGTTGTTTTTTACTCTTTTGGTAATCTAATTGAGGCTTAATGTACCTTATCTTATGCTGAGGTTCAACTATCTTGAAAAATATCAGGCTAATGTAACAGTTAACTATTGGGTCCTACAGTACTTATTTAAATTTTAAAAACAATGTGTCTTCCTCACGTTTTAAAATATATACCCAGATATCCAGCTATAGATAAATTTGCTATATATTAATCAGTCGAAAAATATTAGTGAAAACAAATTTCAAGGTCAATATATAATCTGGCTGTCCCAGAAAAAAAAAAACAATAGAATTTCTTTTATATTCTTGTTAACTTAGTTTTTTTTTTTTGTTGATCTTCTTGGAAAGATTGCATCCCTTATGCAAATGTTGTCATACATCTACAAAACAACGTGATTTTCATTCTTTTTTTTGTTTCCTATTTCATAATTTCAAAGATGATACTGTATTTTAAGCTAAATTTAATCATTTTTCGTAATTTAATTATTAGTAACATTTTGTCCATTGCTCACATAAAATTTTGTCATGTATTATGGTTCTAGGTACGTGTAAGGATAACTTTAGATTAGAGAAACATTGGTCAAATTTTATAACAATACAGGTAGGGACAATGTAAAACAATACGATAATTTGCATTGTAACTTTACAAAAACATAACTAAATCTATTTCATTTCTATAGACAATGTATTGTATATTGTATTCAAGCCACTCAGGAAAAGATAATAGGGACCATGTAAAACAATGGGATAATTTATTTGAAACTTTACAAAACCATAACTAAATCTATGTCTAAAAACATATTGTGTATATTGTATGCAAGCCGTCAAATTGGAATTAAATTCAAGCTTTTTATGCCTAATAACTTAAGAACTTTTTGTATTTTCAATTATTCTACAGTTGCTGAATACACTCCCCACACGCACACAAAGACCTGTCCTGTCTTTCACACAATTCATGATCCTACATGTATAATCTAAAAAATATTGAGCATAGAAAAATAAAAAAAAAACATTTTACACTACATTTCACAATTTATTTTCTTTGAACTTTGAACCTGTCTGGTTAAATAATTATAAAAATTGATGACTAAACGAATGAATGATAAACTGAATAAATACAAACAAAATGTCATAATTATGCAACAATCTTTTTGCTCCTGTATAATGATATATATTTATTTTTTCTTTCAGCTTTAGATGTTTTAAAACCAAGCCTTGTACTGTGAGATGAAATTTTTGTTTGACCTAAACCTGGAAATTAAAGTACAAACCTAGCATTAAATACTTTCTACTTTATAGTGTTTAATTTAATTGCTGTGCAAGCACAATGAAGTATACATATTACATACTGTGCAATTCTTAAAAAGTGTTTGGAAAAATGTTCTGTTGCCCCCCCCCCCCCCACCACTCATAGAATTAACTACTTTAATTATAGTAAAATGGCATGCAGCACTTTATAGGCTAACAAATATTTACTACCCCTATTTCAAGATGTTACTGAAATTATAAAATCTATGCAATTATTTTTAAAGTGTCAGTATTTTATTTAAGTTATCTAACCATTTTATATTTTTTATCATGAATTACTATGTTTAAAAAAAGGGGAAAGCCATTGGTAGTACTATGTATATTGCATTGGAGTTGAATAGCTTGGTGGTTAAATTAAGTGAATTTCTACACTAATAATTATGTGTTTCATACTGCATATCACTGAATGAATGCACTGTATAGTAGTGAAAGCTTTTGGAATTTAGAGTATAATGTCTGTTTTTTTAATCATTTTAAATGACTAACCGATGTTTTACATTATTTTTTTTTAGTATTGTTCACATTTTATGTTAGATTATCTGTATATTAGTACAAATATATTGTAAGCCTAACTATATTGTATTATAATGCATATTATGTTTCCCCAGTCAGAGATAAGAAGCTCACCACAAATTTGTTATCCATGTTTTAAATCTTGTTCTGTGGACAGATCTTTTGCAATCTACATTTTTCAATTATTTGTATTGATGTATTTTATTAATATTATTGTTTTGTTATTAATAATATTATAGTGTGAATGATATTTAGTATAGTATATAGTAGGAATTTAATGAAGCAATCTTTTCCGGTTTCGCTTAATAATTTTATCTTTAGTAACGTGCATTCGAAGAAACAAAATAACCGGAGCCTTTGTTTTACTGTACTAATACAGATTATGTATAAAATTCTATTACTGTACAATGTTTCTTCAGTGCAATATTCAGGTCATCATCATAAAGGCTTTGTCAATTTACCCCTCTATATTAGTGACATATCTCTGTATCTAATTAATAATTGATGCATTATTAGCAATAAATTTAACTGAAAGATCTGTTCAAGAATTAGAAAATACTTTAACAGAAACATTAACATTGGGCATTTTACTTGTGAGATATGATTGGTGAGATATGATTGTCATACCGCTAGACAACGAGGGCTTTGTTTCAGTTTACACATAATAATAATAATATAAACTTTATGTAAATA
>NW_022753996.1:352265-360506 GCF_011630105.1 Anneissia japonica
TGTATATACATGTGCGATAAGGACTCGGTGTGTATGTGGGTGTGGGAGTGGGGAAGCATATGTTTACTCCTATTATGAGCAAGCGAAAAGTTCATTGTAGATACAACCTAGAAGGACCTATGCGACAAAAAACAGTTGGACGAAGCAATATATTATTACAGTACAGAGGATACAGAAATCACAGTGAAGCGACAAAACAGAACTGTGACATTCTCCCTTTACATTTTCTAATCAACAGTATGTATTATTATTTATTCTTCTGTTAGCCTAATCAACAGTTTGTTACCATCAACCAATACATTTTTTGTTTTAATTCTCACGATATACGACTTCCGAAGTCAAGGAATAATTTCAAATTAACCTGTTTTCGTATACCTCATGCTTTCATAAGGTATGCTAAATAAACTGATTATATGCCATTACCATCGCATTTACAATTGCGGCTGAAACTACTAGATGGCCTATTATGTTTGTCGACTAGCGGTCCGATTAGATAACGGGGCAAATGTTTGTGCATGTTATGCTGCAACATTTTGTCGTTGTTTGGCCGTTTAATTTTATTAGACCAACCTCAAACCGTAGCCGTCAAATGGAAGATCATCCAGTAAAGATATTAATCAAAAGTTCGTCATTCTACGTTGTGTAGAACCGCTAAAATTTAGATTTTAAATTAATATTTTACAAAAATTGGGCAATAGAGGGCGGCCTTTCCGTAACAATTAACCGGCCACCATTTTCATTCTACTTGTCAGATTTGATTATTTTTATCATTTTCTGATACTAAAAAAATATATTCTTCATTTATAACAATTTTCATGAAAATCAAGCCATCCGTTGTCAAAATAGATTTTTTCATGATTTCAAAAACACAATGCTGTGAAATCTATATTAGGCTAAAGCGTCCTACAATAAGGTTTTTAAAATAATTTTTAAAATTTTTAAAAATAATTAATTATTAATCAAAAACCTTTTTAAAAGATAGGTAGCTTATCACGAAAGTTAATATTAATGAAAACCATATTTTATTTTAGAATCAGAAAATGTAAAAAGAATCAAATCTGACAAGTATAAATGAATACGAAGTTGGTTACGGTGGCTATGATGATAAACACGTAACATTGATAGTACATATAGCCACCGTAACCAACTTCGTATTCATTATCGTGGTCTTCGTCATTTCTACGTATTTACCATGTTACCGATGAATTTATATATAAAAAAAGTGAAAGTGAAAAACAAACCGATGTAGTTAATAAGAAAATAAATGTAGTGATGGCTACTTAACAACCGCTACCACCCATCTTAAATTATATGATTTGTTAGATAAGTTAGATGATCGTGTTCTATGTTATGGATCAGATTCCTGCGTTTTTACTACTAACAATATACTCATCAGTAGATGGTCACCCTCCTACCGGAGATTAGTTAGAGGGCACTGACAAATGAGGTAGACTCAAAGATGGTACATTTATTTCTTCTTGTGTATCTGATGACCCTACAATTATTGTTATAAAATATACTAAGGTAAAACTGTTTGCACAGTAAAAGGTTTCAATGTCAATTTTAAAAATTAACAGAAGATATATTTCGTAACTGTTACCAATATGATTAAAGACATTGTAAATTGTAAAATTGTAAATGAAACCTCAACTAAAGATTTTAGAATAGTATAATAAGAGAATATTGATGAATTTAAAACAGTGCCGTATGGATATGTTTAGATATACTTTTCACTTTATCTAATAATATTGCAAGTATTTTTTATCTATGTTGATAAATTATTGTACTTGACAAAAATTTAAAGTGTTTTATAAACTTTAAAAAGATGTATATATAATGTAAATTATTGTAATTACTTTTGTATATATTGTAAATTATTGTAATTACTTTTGTAAATATAAAAGAGAGATTTTATTTTTGTAATGTCTAAAGATATTATTGTATAGTTTGTAAATTAATGTTATTACTTTTGTAAATATAAGAGAACATTTTATTTTTGTATATTATAATGATATGCAAGGCAGATTTATAAAATCTGCCTTGCTTATCGATGAAACAGAAATATAAATCTTTCTCATTATTTGAAATTATTTGTTTACCGACCGTGGAATAGATACACACAATACTTTACATACAATTTTTTTTCTTGACACGAATTATATTTTATTTACATAAAATTTATTTTCTTTACAAAATTTTTTTAGTACATTTTTATTTCTTAATGTATATGATTTTACATTGTTTTTTTACATAAAATGTATTTGCTTTACACGATTTTCATTACCTTTGCATAAAAATTCATATACTTTACATACAATTTATTTTCTGGACACGAATTTTATTTTCTTTACATTAAATTTATTTTCTTGACACGAATCTTATTTTCCTTACATAATATTAATTTACTTTACATAAATCTTTACCTTTTTAACATTCAGAAGTTTAAAATCATATTTTCTTTAGACGAATGGCTTATAAGTGTTATATGCTTTATTCTAATTTTAATTTGTAATTTTAACATTTTCGATGTATTTTAACAAACTTCAATGTGTTCTGCAATTTAGATTAATCTTTTCATCTTATTTGTAAAAGTCTCTTTAAACTTTTATTAATATGCAATTTGTAAATATAAGAAAAATATTTTATTTTTATTTTATCAAGGGATTTGTTTTATAGTATATTTTATGTTTAGCTCCAGTGTGCCTTAATGTCTTGCGTTTGACAATTGCTTAAACAGTTTATTTCATACTTTGCAGGAGTCAATGTGATATTTATTAATTCAGTGATTAGAATTTAACTAGGTTTATATTTTACAGTTTTTAAAATTCCTTATTTCCGCATTTCAAATGAATACGTTCTTTAAAAGTAATAAAATAATCGGCTATGTAACCGTATTTATCACTCAATGATATGAACAATTTTATTTTATATGCCGAGAGTATTTTGAATATGTTTCTTTAAAGTGTTTTGAGTTTTTTATAATTATTATATTTGTTTAGATTATTTTTGTTATATTCTTTCTGTTTTTATAGTATCCGAGGATATCATAGACCATACTATGCCTACATATTTTAAAATGTAATAATAGGTATTATGAATACAATTTCTATTTTTGCGGTATAATAACTCGCTTTTAATCTTTGCACTCATCATCGTCATCATCATCACCATCAGTAGGTCTGTCAATATAATCATAATCACTACCATAGTAACTATCATCACCCTTTGTAGGATCATAATCACCTCCACCACCATCCTCACTTTGATTTTCATCATCACTACCATAGTCACTATCATCAACATTCATCTCATAGTTGTCTTCACCAACATCAATACCATCACTATGGTTGTCAAAATAATCATAATCACTACCATAGTTACTATCAACAACATCTGTAGCATCCTAATAACATATACCATCATCCTCACTTTTATCACTATCATCAATACCATAGTCAGTATCATCAATATCCATCATAGATATCATCTTCGTTATTATTATCATCACCAACAGCAGCATCCTCATCATCACCACTGATACTTCGCATAATCCATCAATATTGTTTATTAATCTTATTTATCTTTATTATCTTGAACATCATCACCATCAAAAGTATCATCATCATCCTCATCACCAACGTCATCACGGTCGTCTTCACCATTGTAACCAGTTTAAATTATGATTCTACCACTCTGAAACCATCAGAATTGTCGGGTCGTAGTATATTTACAACTTATTTTCACCATAGAAGGTAAGCATTTTTTCACCGCAGATATCCAACTCATCGGAATCAACGTCATACATTCAACACAAGTTTTCTGAGGAACACATACATTTGGTTTGTGCTCCCCCCCCCCCCCGTCTCCTGCGTACACTCGAAATGAAAGAAAAAATATTTTGTTACAGACTTCCTAAACTCTTTTTATTTATTAAATTTCTTTTCTTTGTTTTATTTTCTACGATCTGTTTCACAAAACATTTATGAGCGTAGGAAACATCTATCCTACAAACCCTACAAAAGTAACTATCGCATCTGTGCCCCTTACGAAGAATACGGTTAGGGACCTACATGTTTTACATGATTTAATTTTTTTTGACATGTTGTAGTTTGCTTAGGCTTTAAGGCTATTTTATGATTATCAAAGCATAGCTGATTTTTAAAAAATCTATTACAATCTATACGTTCTGTTCAAAAAATTGATTTAACATTGTCTGTTAACATTCGCTCGATTTATATAATTTACACACATATTTACATTTATGAGAAAACTTATTATTATAACATCGAAAACATTTGTTACACAAATACCTAATTTAAAAAAAAAGCCGTAATACTAGAAATCAAATCAATGATTATTATGATGATAAATAAATCTGTTTCTGTTTGAGGTCCTCACTAAATATAACAGTATTTAAATTATCTTTAGAAGTAACAATGAGAGTTGATATTTAGGAATAGCTGTCTAAAACGCTTTAATGCATTCTAATGAAGAACGTTCATTTTTAAAGTTTCATTTACAAAAATATTAAACTGGTAAAATATCAAATAATCTAATATAGTCTAACCTTAACAACCTCTAACAGCGTAATAATTAATTTCAGCCTTATTATGTCTTCTAAATTAAAAGGTTCATAATTCTCTTAGGTTTGCTGGGTAAACAGATTATCCTCATCTAGTCCTAGGCCTATATCTTTATTTTCATCGCGCTATTAATCCAAATTAACTTCTTCATATTGATTTAACCAATTGTAATGTTTGTCGGAATTTTGCATCATCGCCCTTGTTTCCTCCTCTGCGCGTTGTACCATCATCTTTATTTCCTCAACTTGATTTCTCTTTCCGCCATCCTCATTTTTCATCTGTACCATTACCGTAAACATCTTCACTATTATGTTCTTGTAACATCTATTCAACTTCATTGGCTTGTTGTAACATATACCACAGATCAATTTTAAGGTTAATCCCTTTTTAGCTCGGAATATATTTTCCATTCCAGGTGTAATACGGAATATATTTTCATTATTATAAATTTTATTTACTACCAATATTTTATATATCATTTTACTACTATTATTAAAAATACCCCCGCATTTAAAAAGTATAACATATCGTTCATTGGTTAATTTCACTCATGACATCATGTGCCCGCATATCTATCGGCTTTTCGTTACTCAACAGACGTAATGTTAATGCGCTTCGCTCATTGGTTGATTTCAATCAGACGTCATACGTACCAGCGCATGTTTCGATCTTTTCACTATACGTCATCATTCGTCAGAATTCAACGTGTCTGGGCCTGTTATTAGAACACCCCGCTATGCGTCATCAGTCAACTTATCAATCAGCTTATCCTTTTTTGTAACACTCAAAAGATCATCAAATATAAGTTATTATCACTATTATTTAACGTTGATACATTCTCAACAACAACAATTCTTTTCATAACTACTGAGATAGGCAAGACGTACATATATTTCACACATATCATCCTTGACAAAATGTTGATGCTATCCCCAGCGAAACGTTGATTAGGGGAGTCCCTGTAATCTTATTGTGTTCAGTTTTCAATTGATCGAAATTGTTCTGAAAATAAATAAATAAGTAAATAGGCCTAAATAAAATAAATTAATATTATATATAAAATATAGAGAGAGAAACAAATTGCAGTTTGAATTTATAAATCAATATTTGTTAAGACGAAAAAAAGAGTGACTTACCCATCCTCCTTTTAAATAATTGATTTCACTCAGACGTCATACGTACCAGCGCATGTTTCGATCTTTTCATTATACGTCATTATTCATCAGACTTCAACGTGACTGGGCCTGTCATTAGAAAACCCCGCTATGCGTCATCAGTTTGAAAACCCCGCTATGCGTCATCTGTCAACTTATCATCTTTTGGAACACTCGTGAGATCATGCAAGCTACTATCACTATTATTTAACGTTGAATATTACTAAATATAAAATATAGAGAGAGAAACAAATTGCAGTTTGAATTTATTAATCAATGATTGTTAACACGGAAGAAAAAGTGACTTACCCATCCTCCTTTCAAATTAATTCATTCCAAAAATTCCGTCTCCACGAATTTGTCTACACTCTGAATTACTTGAAGAATCAAATCAGTTCTGTTTCTATCTTTACATAACACAGCTAACTTCGTTTCAAACACAAACACCAGAATTATTTGGCCCCAGTTTATAATGTTATCACAAAACATCTTTTTTAAAACGTCTTTAAAAAACATCTCAATATTCTCATTTGAATTAAGCGATACTTCTCTTGTCAAATTATAAAGATGTTCATCGCACTCTTTTGGCAATATTTGAAAAAATTACAGTTCATATCCCCTATATATTCCATAACATTGCCTAGTTTATATGCTACAAACCCTGAATTGATTTCTCGTGCAATTCTTTCAGTTTCCATGCTTATATTTTCCCTCCTATTTCTTCAAAATATTTATACCTAAAACGAATGCTAAAATTATATGACCTCACCAGATTATTATCATAATCATTATTATTATTATTATTTTTTCATCATTATTTTCAGTATTATTCTCGTTTTGATCGGACCATTCAAAAAAACAAACACGTCATCGTTCTTAACCAATGAAAATCGTTCTTTACATGAGCCAATCAAATTAATTATATTCCTGTTTACATTCTACCGAGATATTCAAGTCACCATACCCGCACATGACGTCATTCAAAAAATAATCAAGTCACCGTTTTCACTCTCAGCCAATGAAAATCGTTCTTTATATGAACCAATCAAATTCAGCCTTTCCACACTACGTCACCATACCCTCATTACACAAATTATTATACCAGCATAATTATGATAATGATAAGCAATTGTCAATCATAAAAATACCCTCATAAATATATCATATCCATTGTTAATTGTTTACGTCATATGTAAATAAACAGTTTCATACTCAATAAACAGCCTCAAGTGGTAAACACTACTAGTATGGTCAGGTAAATTTTTCTCATATTTTATTTTATGTGTGTATACATAGGTCTATATAAATAGGTGAGTAGTTGCATGCGTATTCTTTTTTCACTGAATCAATAAATCCCAAAAAGAAAGGGTGATCCGGGGGTTCTCCGGAGATGGCAGGAATGAGCTTTCCCAACATTTGAAGCGTGTTTTAATGACTTTAATGTTCTTCAAAATTCTAATTTTCTGATTGTAAAATAAAAAAAAAATTAAAAAAATTAGCTCACGGGTCCTGAAAAGGTAGGTCTAACATTTTTTTTCCAGTCACACAAAAATCTCCAGACTTTACTTTTTGCAAAAAAGGTTGGGGGACCCATTGAATACAAAGTCGAACTCTAGTCATACAAAAACCAAATTATCTAATCAAAAACCAAAATTCATTCAAAAACTAATTCATCCACTATAAAGTCAAATCATCCAAATCGAAACACATGTTATCCAAATCATTCATTTCAAACACAAATCACGCAATAAAACACAAAATCATCCAAGCAGAAACCAAATTATTAAATTAGTCTAAACTCAAAACATTTATGAATACAGGCATAAATATAATTATGCAATAATATATTAAAGCAGTTTTAAATTTAAGGAAAGGCCCGGCCCCCACACCCTAAAAATTAAAAAAATTCAACAAACATTGAGAAAAAAAAATCTACTCAAATTTAAGTCTAAGAGTGC
Source organism: Anneissia japonica (assembly GCF_011630105.1). Taxonomy (NCBI): domain Eukaryota; kingdom Metazoa; phylum Echinodermata; class Crinoidea; order Comatulida; family Comatulidae; genus Anneissia; species Anneissia japonica. Next base: position 359,961 of record NW_022753996.1, read on the forward strand.
CATTTCGCACCGTCCAGAGGTGCCCTAATCATAAATTTGCAATTCACAATCAAATGGATTATGAATAACCTGGATTTCGCGATGATGGGAGAATTGTAATGTAATACGGTGGTTTGTTTTTTTAATAATATAAAATGTAAGACGGATTTGAAAATAAGTACATTGCTTACTCTTTGTTTCTTTTATTTTATTTAAAAAATTTCGGTTTTTGGAAGTTATTTTCGACATTAAAAAACATCAAGTCATAATACGGTAGCTTGATGCCTATCAAATAACTAATAAAAATTCACCAAAAATACGTCAAATATCAAATAAGTTTGAATAAAAGGAAGGATAGCTTTTACTTTTCATGTTCCTATACTTAATTTTTCATGACCTGGTAAAATTAGGCACTCTATAATCGATTAAATTAGTCATCTAATCCGTTAAAAGGCGTAGCTTCTGGAGGGGGAAGGGAGCCCACCAGGGATCCCGCTGTGACCCTGTCTCTTATACACATCTAGATGTGTATAAGAGACAGATAGAGAGAGAAACAAATTGCAGTTT
>NW_022753996.1:360862-379161 GCF_011630105.1 Anneissia japonica
CGGTTTATAGTCCTTATCCGAGAAGACTTGTTCTACCACCAGAACCATAGGCGAGCGTGCCGTTCGAACCAGCGCCGATATTATGGCTATAGCTTGCGGCGTCCCTGCTAACCGCTCGGCCATTCGACTCACCGGTTGTGATTGTTATATTATGATCCGTGTGGCAAATTGCCACCCGGTCGTTTGCCAATCATGGTAAATGTATTTTAATAATATAATAGTGATTATACTAGACTTAGTAATTGGTGGTGGCAGCGGCCGCGGTGATGTAGTAATGATTATGGTATTGATGATAATATTAATATTTCTATATTAATCCCACGTGAATTTAATCATTAGAATATAAACTGACGTAATTATATTCAACAATTACTGTTCATGATTAAATAACAAGCTCACCACTACCAGCCATGTCGACTCACAACCAGGCCCGTAGCCAGGTTCGTCCATGGGTGGGGTGGGGTGGGGGGGTCTAGGGCAGAAGCACTGTGTGGTCGGCGAAGCCCTAGACGTTAGAGGATTTGTCTGCTCTATGTGTCAAAATAATGCTATAAAAGCAGTTATGTTTGTAAAAGGTCTGGAGCAAAACATTCAGTCTGGGTGGGTCTGCGGTGCATTAGTTGGGTTGGAGGATTCACTCAGGAAATTCAAGGGTGGGGGTGGGGTGAAGAGTTGGGCTTGCTAGAAAAGGGGGTTTACCAACACCATAACCCCCACCCCCCGGGGGTTGGGTTATGGTTTCGAGCCCGCACAACCTTCAACCTATATCCGGAGGTTCATGAACAGGGATCAAGCAGCACATGAACTCTCTCATTTGTACAATGATCTTATAGAATTCATACCGAGCCGGGCCCCGCACAACCTTCGACCTACATCCGGAGGAGGCGTACGAGGTCATCAACAGATGACGTCATGATTAAGCTAAATAACACCTAGCTGTATAGATCTCTGATAGGGATCGAAACGTTCCCAGTAAGTACTCCGTTTCCGTTTTAGCTTTACAAAAACGAAAATTTGTCATCTATACAATTCCTGAATCTAAATGAAATTCTTTCAACATTAGATATTTGTAAATGTGTGTATTCAATTTTACTTGATTATCTCACGATGTTATAATTACAATTAATATTTTATTCTAATAATTTACAATAAATTTGCTGGTTCTTTTTTTTTTTTTCATTATTTATAGGGTTTAGATTTTTTGTGTAGAAAAATTTAATACATAAACAAAAAAAAAAAACAAAAAAAAAACAATATATACTTATAACTATAAACATATTAATAACAATTATTGTCATTACTGATATACAAGTGAACAAGAAGTAAATTATTTATATGAAACACTGAATCTGATGCAGCCAAACATTAGTTTTGTTTCTAGTAAATAAAGTACTATAGTATGGCTTTGACATTTGCTTTGGCCAATATATGTTAATAATTATTGATTCATGATTACAGTATCATAAAATATTAGAAATGTTAATAATATATTATCTGTCGGTCTGTTTGTCTGTCTTTAAGCAAGACTATGCAAAAACTAATAAACGGGTCATCGTAAAATTAGAGGAATGGTACATAATAATCGAAGGAAAGATCTGAACAAGTCTATCCAGAGTCACAGTGTGGATTTCGCTGCGGTCGTGGGACAGTTGACATGATCTTCTCTATCAGACATCTAAAAGAAAATTACTGGGAATAAAAAAGACCACTTCACATTGCATTAATTGTGTTGCCCTGGGCAAGGCATTTGATCTAGTAAACAAGACAGCACTTCATCGTACTCCGTAAGGTTGGATGACCTAATAGCTACCTTTTAACATAATCACAAGGCACTGTGAAAGTCAATGGAATCACATCTGAGCCTTTCATATCACAAGTGGAGTCAAACAGGACTGCGTTCTGTCACCAACTCTTTTCGGGATATACTTCTCAGTTCTTCTCAGAGAGGCACTAAAATCACATGAAGATCTTGGACTAAGGTTGAACACACGTTTTGATGTAAACATCTATAACAAAAATCACCTACATGTTTTGTGATGCGATGAGCTCTACGCTGATGAAGCAGCTTTCTGCTCTCACTCTGTGGAGGTAACGAGCAAGTTTTCTACTGCCTGTACTAACCTTGGTCTAACCAGTAGAGTAAAGAAAACAGTGATCATGAGTTACAATCTATCATGTCCTACCACCTTTATCCATGAGAGATGTAGAATGTCTTTAACTTCACCTATCTCGGCTATATTATCTCAAACAATATGAACTTGGACTAAGGACTAAACTGCTGGATTGGAAAGGCTACCTCTACTTTTTTTTTCTTTCTGAAAGTGTATTTTCAAATAAAAAATGATGTACTCGAACAAAACTCAGTGTATAAGAAGCCTAAGTATACTTCTGTAAGGATCAGAAACGTAGTTAAACAGCTTCCACCTTCGCTGCCTAAGGAGCAACATCGATGTCTTTGCACACTGTGAAGCAACACCTTCAACCAGCATTCTTAAGCAAAGGTGACTCGGACATGTTCGTCGGATGCCTGACAACTGTCTCCCAAAATGCATTTTAAGTGGAGAACTTGCAGATAGTGCACGATTTCGGGATTGCTTATCGTAGGTTGGAACTAGTTGCATAAGAGAGAAGTGCATGGATATCCCGAATTAAAGATGGAATGAATATCGACATCAATAACTACAATCGAAGTCAACAGGAAAAAGGCACAAACGTCAGCGTACAATGCCATCTCAGTGAACTGCAGCACAAGAGAAAATAAAATGAAATGGACAAATGATATTGTCGGCCACACCGGTATCCAGACGCACTTAAGTAAATAATGTATCCATTAATATTTAATTCATTATTTTCTTGAGGGTGTAATCTCAGTTTCGGTCTCATCAGACACGGCTTGCATATAGTTGGTATTCATTCATATTTGGTTATTTATATAGCGCCTTTCTTTGCAGATACGAAGCACTTCTGTTCCTGATCATTGGATACACATGCTAAAGTGTTGCTGTGGTCAGCCCAGGAGCAAGCAACCCCACCAGGTACCCATTTATACTCTAGGTGGAGAGCAGCATTGGAGATAAAGTGCCTTGCTCAAAGACAAAAGCGAAATGCACAGCGAGGGATTAAAACAATGACCTCAAGGTTGGGAAACCAAGCCTTTCACGCTGCGCCAAACCGCTTCTATTGGTAGGGTGGAGGTTGCACTCTATGGAGTTACTGTTTAGTTAACAATGAATTTAATCCGATAAAAGTAAAAATTAGTTATATAATATTTATTTATTTATTTATTTTTCACATAATGAACAAAAAAAAACCATATACATGATCAAACATATTCAAAAAATCTATGTGGATGGAGACCACAATAAGTTTAAGAAAAACTTTAAGATGTGGCCACCATTAAAATAAAAATAAAATACAAAAACTGAAAACATAAACAGGTAGTCTGGTTTCTATTTTAATACATAAGGTAGAAGGCTTATTACCATACATCGAGACCAGATATCATTTGATATTAAGTTTAAAAGAAGAAAACCTGGGTAAAGATCTTAAAAAGGGGTCAGGGGAATTCCATAACTTAGGTCCACTATAAAATACTGATTTTTTTTTCTAAGAGAAGATATACATTAATGTAATAAAAACCTGGTTGGATAGTTATTAATTTCAGACTGTTGGGTTGGGATAATAGGGTAATATGGATTGGGAGTGTATTACTTATAAATCGATACATAAAATTATAGGTTTGTAGTTTGTTTAGATCAAATACATTAAGTGTATTATATTTATAAAATAAAGAGCAAGGCCTCTGACACGATAATGTTCAAGTTTGTTTAGTAATATGCTATGATCAATAGTGTCAAAGGCCTTGCTCAGATCAAGAAAAATACCAGCTGAGAAATAATTATTACCAATAGCTTTGGTAATTTGGTCATATATATATTAATAATAGCAAAATCAGTTGAAAAGAATTTTCTAAAACCATATTGGCGATTATGAATAATATTGTGCTTATCTAAAAACCCAAGCAATCTGTTGTAAATTAGGCGCTCAAGGATTTTGGAGAAACAAGGTAATAAAGAAATAGGTCTGTAATTAGTAAACAAATGAGGATCACCTTTTTTATAAATAGGAACTACCTTGGCAATTTTTAGGGCATCAGGGAATGTTCCCTTTCCAAAGCAAAGATTAAAAATATAACATAAAGGTTTTGAAATTTGATTGGATATACGTTTGACAACATTGTTTGAGATTTCATAATTTCCAGGACTCTTATTAATTTTTAAACTTTGGATAATTTCTATGATTTCGTATTCAGTAACTGGGTTAAAAAAAAAACTAATCAAGAAGAGGAGGGTTAAGAAAGCAAGAGAAATGTTGATTAGTTTAAATATAAATTTTTGATACAATATCTTGTCCGATGTTGACAAAATAGTCATTTAGTTTTTTAGCAATAGTATGCGAGTCTGTAATTTTTGATCTATTATGTAGGAAGTATGACGGGGAACTTTTATGTTTGTTGTTACGACCAAGAACACTATTAATTATTTGCCAGGTTTTAAACATATTATTCTTGTATGAATTAAATTTATTATTATAATATTTTTACGAGAAGTTTTTAATATTTTGGTTAACCTGTTTCTAAAAGTTATATACTCTTATCTTTGTCAGATTTCCTTTTGGATTTAATATATCTTTTGTATTACTTGTTTCTTGTGTCTATAGATTTTATTATGCTATTAGTTATCCAAGGTTTATTTTTCATTCGAATATTTCTTTTCTTTCTAACTTTTTTAATGTGGGTGTCATATATTTTTAGAAGCGTATTTGCAAATGAATTGTAAGCATCATTAGGATTATCGTTGTTGTAAACATCGGACCAGACTGTACAAGGAAGAGTATTACTTAGAGAGGAAATTGTATAATCATTTATTTTCCTAGACATAGAGTATTAAATTATTATTAGATAGAGAATGAGATAAATTTGAATGAACAATAGAATAGATAGGAAAATGATCAGATATGTCAGAGTAAATAATGCCAGGAGATATTTTAGTTTGCATGTTGTTAGTAAATATATTATCGATAAGGGTGGCAGTTTTAGTTGTAATTCGAGTAGGTCTATGGATTAGGGGATATAAATTATAATTAAACATATTACCTAGAAACTCAGAGGATTGCTTATGTGTACTATACTTAAGTAAGTCAATGTTAAAGTCTCCGGCAATATAGGTTATTTTATTTTCATTATTTATTACATCTAGAAGAAATGATATATCAGAATTAAAAGTAAGCAATGATAAGTCCGGTACTCTATAGACTGTTCCTAAAATAATATTCTTAGGTCCAGCCTTTATTTCAATAAAAATAGATTCAGCAGTTGTAGAGATTAAATTAGACATATCATTACGAACTGTGTATTGTAAATTCTGGTCTTGATATATGGCAACACCACCTCCCGTTCTATTGGTTCTAGAAGAATGTAAGAGTGAATAACTTGGCGTGTCGTAAAAAGAAAAAAACTGTTTTATTATTATTAAAAAAGGTTTCAGAGAAACATAAAGCAGAGAAATTATGATCCAGCGTTCTTAGGAAGTCTGTTATTTTATTATAATGATTAACCAAACTTCGAGAATTCATATGAAAAATACTAATAGAAGAAGCAATATTGCTAAATTTAGAATTAAAAGTATCTATAAGATCAAAATTACATTCATCATTATTTTCGGGATACGTAGGATTAGGGTTAACTGCATTATTCATAGAAACATCGAAAGGGTCTAAAATTAAAGATTGTAAATGTTCAAAATTAACTTTATGATTGCAGAAGAAATATTTAAGTTCATGAATAAATTCATTGTCATCTAATATATTGTTGAATGGAAATAAAATAGCTGTACAGTTATAGCAAATCCAATTACGATCATTATTACAGCACTGCATGTGGACAGTATTAGAACAATTTATACAAGTTATTGCAAATTCATTTGTGGGTTTGGAACACAAAAAACAATTCATTTAGTATTTTTGAGTAAATAAATTACCAGACTACCAGAGATAAAAAGTGAAATGAATAAAATAGAAAAAATAATGGGTAATTTCAAAAATAAATTTAATAGTAATGGCGAAAACATTGGAACGGTATCGTCTGCAAGTTGGTTTGGTTTACATTGCTTTATAATTATTTACATAAGTGAGTGTCATTAACCAGTTCAAGCTTTCAGCTCCTGTTGGTATCGAGATATATCCAGCTGTGTGCAGATAACAATTTTCTTCAAGGCGTTTGTGAGTACACATATTTTTCTATCTTGCGTCCAGGTGGCTTTGATAGAGTTTGCATATTTAGTCTTCACGTCACGCAGTAGTTTCGATCGTTTTAGGGTCAGATTTTCATGCAAAAAATTTTGTGTGTCCTTGAAACGTTTCATCACCTTAAAAACCTCGCTTCTCTTTTTTTTCTTAATTTGTAAATTTAATGATTATACTCCTAGGTTTAGCTTCATCAGTGCCCCTTTTGTGGCTCAGTCTATGCGACCTATCAATGTCGGCACTGTTAATGCAGACATTTAGCTTCTCTTTATCATTTCCGTGTCCGTAATTTCATTTAAGGTTTCTGGGACACCATGTAGTATTGGGCAATTTCGTTTGGAATACTGTTCTGCTTCGTCAATATCATTTTCTAGTTCAGTAATTCTTTTTTCTAGATTAGATATTTTAAAGTTGGTTTCATTAATGTCAAAATGTAGAGAGTCTCTAATTAAGACAGTAAGCTTACCTATAAGTTGATCTTGTACAACATTAGATACTGCTTCAGCAATTTTCCTCATGAATAGGAGTCCGATGCAAGGCATTTGTGCAATTCTTAATCAATCAATTCTTTAACATCCGAGGTATCCGTAATAATACTTTCTTTTTTGGTTTTCAGCGGTGTCAGAGGTATCTCCGGAATCCGATTTTTGTTTCTTCCCCTTTCGTTGTTTGCTGTTACCAGCCATGGGATTAATTGATAAGAGAAGCAGCAATGTGTAAAAAAGAATCAATGACAGATGAAGCAGTTTTATTCAGTAGCGCAACGAATAAGTCTTGCTTGAACGGCAATAAAAAAAAAATGCTAACCATGCAAACCGAGAGCGCGTGATTTTAAGGGAAACAGTGTGAATAAATTTAACTAAATGACTATGAACATTACCGGTTTATTCATTTGTAGAAAATAGATAGGACAGTACACTCACTACCTGTTTCATCATACATGATGTGTTTTCAGTTGTATCCAATTCAATGGAGATTTTTTGAATTTGGTGCGTGCTGGAATTGACACTGGATCTTTCCGTTAAGTAGATATTGTTGCTAAAGTCCCACAAACAATAGCGCAAACGTATGTAAAGGTGTGTTTGTGGGACAATATGTGTGTTTGTAGACCACGTGCGTATTCTTGACACTGTTGTGATTGTTCAGTTGTTAAGTTTGATTGACACCCCGAAAGGTCTGCAAATTAAATGCTAAGACAAAATGCCTGTTCATAATGGGAAAACAATTGGTTTTCTGAATAAATTAATTCCGTGTTCGCTTAAATCATGATAGAAAAAAAAATTGTCGGGTGAAAACACAATTGTGCGGTATCATTTCTTTAATAAAATACTACTTAATTGTTTACAATTTTGTCACTGAGAGAACAGATAATGATGTGAAACTATTGTATAAATGAAGGCTTAAGATCAAGATCAAAACTTTTTGCCAGGTTGGTCCCTGACGCAGCTGGGTTGCTGGGCCGCGGTCTGGTGCCTAGCATCGTAAATAGGCCGTGAAGTAAAAAGTTTGCGGAACGCTGTATTAGACCACGGAGGATTCATAGTTGAACAAATTCAAATGCCACCAGATACACTCCATTACACAATAATTACGGTTGAAACAAATAGTTGCATATAATATAAATCAAGGTAGCCGTTAACACTGTAATTATATATATATTTATATATATAATATATATATATATATTAATATATATATATATATATATGTTATTTTGTCGATCAAAAACAACTTTAACATTAACTTTGATATGATAGGTTTTTTTTTAAATTGAAATTGATCAATAATTTCTCATTAAACCTACGTTATTATTAAAGAGTCCAGATAAAAGTTTTCAAATTAATTTCCTTCACTGCGTCATAATTTATTCAACGTACTGTTTGTTTAACATGCTGAAGTCAAGCAGGTGTCTGGATGAACATATTGCGTTGATAAAGCAGACGCAAGCATATTCTGTTTTGATTTAATTGGTTCAGAATCGCTATAATTATTATAATATCACCAAAAATTCCTAATAATTTATATCTAAACAATATTGTTTCGCCCATCCTTTTTTTTTTTTGGGTTATGCGTGGTATTCTATTATCTTAATAAGTGAACTACTGCACATGGCTTTTGAATTTCCGAAATCTCGATTGCAACGATGATATTTTTCTGCTAAAGAGATGCAATAGCATATTTGGCCCAATTCAGCCAATGTTGGATAATTGTCCTTGTAGTGCAGGAATTTGTTTTTATTATAATATTGTATGTTATTTTAATTAGATGAGAACAGTTCCATAGGCCTGTTTGAATAGACGTGTATGTTGCATATTTTCAATATTGTATTTTATCTTCTCTATGTAAAGTACATTGACCAAATGTTATTATTGTTCCTCCCCTCCGCCCCTCCGAAGTCTCTCTGTGGTGTGTGTCCTTTCGGGCTCAAAACTCAAAAACTTAAGGACCGAATAACCTCAGACTTTTACACATTGACCATATTATATGTATCTTGGTGTTCCTCATTCGACTGAGTCGTTCGGTAGGGCCAGGCTGCCTCAAGAGAATCGACTGCGGACAGACACGAACGGTTCGATCATGTGTTAAATTCTGGCCGGTGGACTGGAAGCAGTCCGGACGACGTGCCAGCCCCATTGATGGGCTTTGCACGTGAGTCCTATGATGCTGTGCCTCGCTTAGATAATGGATTGGAGAAGCAGGATGCAACTTTTGGAATATTTTAAATATTTTCCGGTCATATATCTCGCAATCTGCTGTCCCAATTTTATACAAAAAAAAAATTGTACTTAATAATAAAATAAGAAAAAAGGGAAAAAGGGATTCTATAAATGAAAAAATAATAAAAAGTTTATAATAACAATAATAATAATAATTAATAATTAATTTTTTTTTAAAAAGAGAGAGATTCGAACCCATACAGTCGATTAACTTTACAATATTTTATTTTCTTATTACAAACAGACATTGTACGTCCAGTTGTGGTTGTTGTTGTTGCTGTTGTTGTTTGTTCAATAATTTGGTGAGTAACACAGTGAGTCTATGGCTGGTTTGGATAATATTACTATTACCATTACCATTGTCAATGCCATTATCATTATCAACGCTAAAATGAGGGACTAATTTCGAAATGGCTACCAGAACAAGCTACTTTTTTTTTTTATTGTTCTCACCTTTGTTTGCGGCCCCAGGTAACACCCTGGTAATACGCCCCGGTGATTATACCACCACGACACAAGGTATATAAGGAATACTTGTACTCTATCACCATTGACATCATTCTTTTTCTTTTTCTTTCAAGACGTTTAGTAACTTCCATAGAACACAAAATGATACAATACAATAAGGTTTAAGAGAAAAACGTAAACTATGGAAGAAGGAATGATCCAGAGAAAACAAAGATCTTGTGATGGAAAAAAAAAGTCAATACAGACAAAATATAAACAAAAACAAAAACAAAAAGAAGAGCCAAAAAACAAAACAAAAGGAGAAAAAAATTTTAAAAAAAATAAAAAATTAATAAATGAATAAACAAACAAACAACTGAAGTTCATGCGAGAGCAGAACATATCAAATCTGACAGCAAATATTAATTTAATAGAATGACATTAGGTGAAGTTTCATTTTTTAAGAATATTCTTTGAATTGGGGGAGAGAGATTGTTTATCATTTAAGGGCCTGAGTATCTAATATTATGTTGAAAATAATTAGTTTTGTGGGTAGGTATGTGAATATGAGTTCTAGATCGAGTGGGGTGATTATGAATAGAGTAATTGGGAATAAACTTATTGCATAAATTTAGGGAATGACAGAATGCATAGCAAAAAAATAAATAAATTTACCTTGCTGGACAAGATTAATGTCAGTGAGTTTCAGGAGATTCAATTTGGCAAATAAATGGGAAGAATGAGACCGTGGTGGGGCACCATCTATGATCCTAATAGCCTTCTTTGGGAGAATTTTCAGTTTTTTGATATTGAATAACTAGACCAGAGTGGGTCCTTCCTAGGGATCTGCTGTCGAAGATTTGTGTGAACTATAAGAAGAAGACACTTGCTTGTTCGTGTGCAATTCAATTGTTGTCATTCTTTCGTGTTTTCTGATGGATATTTTCCTAAAAATATCAGCAATTTTCGAGGCTCAACCGTGGATTAGTTCACGTTTTTACACACAATAAACATTAACGATGACCAGTCATGTGGTCAATGCCGTAGCCAGCTTATTGGGACAGTTGGGACAGTCTCACACAATTTTTCTAGTGGGTCCACAATATTCATATATTTGTGTAAGATGGGTCAACCTTTTGCAGAAATGGGTCCAAATTATTTGAATTTACGCGTACAGTGTGTCGTTGATATGCTGGTCTTCAATAGAAATTTCAAACACTTCGGAGCAGCTATGGTTCCACACTTTACAAATTGTGTGTCTCAAAATTCAAGCAGGCACTTGCTAAATTCAGAAACTTTGAGGTCAACCCTGGATAAGTAATTAACTCAAACAGTCACAATTATAATTCTATATGATAATCAAGGTAACTAAAATAACTAACCCAAGTTCTACTATAAGAATATCAGAAGCATAAAACATAAAATGAACGTATAAATAAAAATTAAACTAAGAAGTTTACCCTCGTCATTAACTAATTCTGATAGGGGATGCCAGCCATCTCAATATCGCATGGAAAAATCTATAACAAAAAACTATTGACGAACTCTTTTTAGATTAGAGTTTAATTTATTTCAGTGCAATATGAAGCCAACCTGCAATAAAAAATATTCTAGATTTAATATTTTGTAACTCTACGAAACTATTTTCCGACATTATTGGTTAAGATATATATCTTTCTTAATATTTTTCTCTTGAAATTACTTTTATTTTTCGAATAACAATAACACTTTTTTTAATAAAATAAACAATGATAATTCTACGATATCTATTGTTGTGATAACTCTAACCTGACCACGCCAACACCTTGCGTAACGTCTTATCTTCACTGGCAAAATGCTCGCTCCGTTTATCTGCAAGAAAGTCGGTTGTTTATCCCAAGACTACAATCATTATGGGATAGATCTGGTCTAGCAGTACAATTTCTGCAAACCCTCATTGCATTGCCACACTTGCAACCTGCTCTCCCCTCACGACATTCAAATGCCTCCGTGCCTTTATAGCCGCATACAAGGTGCTTAGCCGCGTTTTACCCAACTGCTCACAGCTACTGTCACCTCTAGACAGTGTCGCAGCCGGACAGAAGTCACAAGATCCTATTGTGTGGTTCGAAGACCTTCGTATAGTATTCACCACCGCACCGCTCAGAAACATCTCAAATCAGCCAAGACCGTCCACATACTGCGACCCTCCGATCAGATATGGATTATTACAGATGGTTCAGTGAAGCAGCACAACATCGGCGCCACTATGTACGTTACACGCAATGATAAGCTCCTTCTCAGTGGATTCTTCAGCTCAAAGTTGCATGGTCACCAGCCTTCCTGGTTACCTTGTGAAGTGGAAGCCCTCACGAAAGCAGCTACCATTAGACATTTTACTCGGCTTTGTGGAGGAATGTTTTCAGACATTCTCAGAGTTACCTCCTTTTTGTCAACTGCCAGTCGATACCACGTCTCCATTCGTCAAAGCCAATATTTCATCAGACTTTGCCAGTCGCAACGCCAGTCGCAACGCACAGATGGAGGATGCTACTGTTATGAGAGTGACCTCTGGCGACATCCTCATTGGACAAGTGAGATTACCATTTACTATCCGACCAAATTAGAAGAGCATTCAGAGTGAGTGCTCTGATTTGAGGCGAACCCATGCACACTTACAGCAGGGACCTCGGCCGTCTAAGCGATTGACAAACATCAATGATGTCAAACGATACTTGCCGGTCGCTACTATTGACTATTACGTGGTTCTCGTTGTCCGGCGCAATGACCCATTATTACCACATCGTGTTGCTTAGTTGTGTACAACTTAATCATCCCTCTAAGCACCAAACGAACATGGCGGTTAGCTGGTACTTTTATGCACTTGATTTGGAAAAAGCCATTGAAGAATTTCTGTCTACCGGTCACCAATGTGCGTCGCTCATGAAGGCACCACTCGCTTCCATCGTACAGTCAACACAGAACACCCCCACCCCCGTGTGTCATTGGTTTTAATTTCGATGTGGATGTACTTAAGCGTCGACAACAGCTCATCTTCGTCCGTCGAGAGTGCACTAGTTCTTTACGCTCAGCCTTCTTCTCGTTGACGAGCAAAAGTATTTCCTCAGAGATGCTATTGTCGTGCGTACCTCTACGGCCGTTAGAACCATATGCAGTGATTCGCACGGACGCAGCCCCGGGATTCAATCCCCTAGACAATGACGAAATCCTGAAGCAACATCGAATCCTTATTGAGATCGGCCGGGTAGAGAAGAATCCTAAGAAAAACCCTGTCGCAGAGAGAGCAGTCAAGGAACTCGATAAAGAGTTGCTTGTTATTGATCCAACTAGAGGCCATGTATCATCTGCAACTCTTGCTATTGCTACAACTACTTTAAATTCACGATTTAGATTTCATGCTTTGTCCGCCCGAGAAGTCGTGTTTTAACGTTACTAGTTCTCCAACGACCAGATCCACTTCGACGACTTACAGATCATTTCTCAACAACGTCAACGACGGATTACTAACCACGCCCATAGTGAGCAATCCAAGGCCCCTTACGGTACTCGACGTGCCAACCCCGACATTGCTGTTGGTGAGATTGTCTACTTACACAACGACTTTTCAAAAATCCAGTAGTAGACACCGCTACTTGGTTTCTTCAGGCCAAGTGGTGCAACGTTCGTAAGTTTGCGGGGACCCAGTTGCGATCTACCACGTATCGCTTATGGAAAGATGAATGTCTTAAAGTCCCTTCCAATGTCAAGCCTGCGATCGCACAGGATTTCCATTCGCCAGCAATCTCAGGATCACAGGCCACCTCTGCTCACAACAGATCTTCAACCGACCTTTAACCTAGAATCTCTACTCGTGAAAGGAAACTCTTGTCTTATTTTGGGGACTATATTACTGACTTTTCTGACTGATTTTATGTGGACACTTTCCGTGAATCCACCTTTTTTAACCAGTTTTACTGTGATGGTATTTTACCTACATATTGATCATTTACGTTGACGCTGTATGCGTAAGCTCATGGGGGCTGTTTGTTTTCATTGATTATACCTATGCTTAAACATTAACTATCCATTTATGCATTAAAGATTTTGTTTATTTCTCATGTTTTGTTATGTTTTAATTAGTCTGTAGAAGAAATAGACGTGATAAAAGTAGTTGAGCCAACATTGGTGGCCGATGTTAATTGTGTACTGTGCGCACACCATATGTATGTTTTGTTTAGTTTTACGTCCTGTTTACCTTTTACACTGCAATGGTTTTCCGAGGTACGTCCGAGAGTTAATTTGTAATTAAAAGCTTGTGTTTACAGTATACATCCTTGTCTATCTTGTGATTACTGTATGTAGATATCATCTTCACCAATACTGGCGCAGTAAATTATAACTAATTTATAGCAATAATTTTCAATACAAATACAATTCATTTATTATAAGAAATCAGCAGAAATGTAATTAAAACAACAGCAGTTTTATATGTTCCTAATGTGGAACAGTATTATTGTTTCATGATGCAATGTTAATGAATGAATAAAAATTCTATAAAAGTGCACAAAAAAGAAATTCCGATGGTTAAAGGTCAAAATTGACAAGATTTATACGAAGTAACACATGCAGTATGCCTTACCAATATTCACTCTAAAGATTTAGGAGAAAATTATGATTTATTGCTCTAATTTCAAATTTCAATTTTCAATTTCAATTAATTTCAATTTTAATTTATTCATAAAACCTCCGGAAAAGTAATGTAAAAGTAAAGTAAGCCTGCAATAACGTTAATACAATAGAGCAATTTCATTAAAAAGAATAAGTTATTCATACATGTACCAGAATAATTAATTTTAAAAAAATATAAAAAAATTGGACAAATTCTCACAATATAAAATCGAGTCAAATCAATAACTGGGGAGAATAGAACACCATTTAAACAAATACAAGCAAAATAACAAACCATAAAGATACTTAAACACACCAAACTACTACCAAACAAAGACGGATTATTTTACTTGGTAAAATTTCTTTTTGCAATTTCTGTTAAATATTATTATTATTATTATTATTATTATTATTATTATTATTATTATTATTATTATTATTATTATTATTATTATCATTATTATGAATTATTATTATTATTATTATTATTATTATTATTACGTAGTCTAATATAAGCTCCCCCTTGACATATTCTTCATTAGAAAGGTAATAAAAGTTCCTTAATAAATTGCTCAAAATGGGTAAATATATAAATATGAGTGATTTTTTCTTATTTTGAAACTGTATTTGTTGTGATACAATAGAAAAAGTGTCCTCTTAATCGTTTCAAGTCTTAAAAGTTCAGTTAATAAAGGTGTCTCCTGAATAGGGGTGTCCCAAAGGAGGTGGTTCTACTGTATTTACACTAGTAACTAGAGTGTTTGTATTTTTCAATATCAAAGTTGTTTTAAGTGATTAATTTAAAGTTTATTATTATTAATATATTGTTGTGTTATGTTTATTGTGAAATGGAAAGTTGAAGAAATATTACTTGAAATAAATGTGGGTGTGACTCCAACAAAAGGGAACAATATAATATAAATTCATTTAAAACTTTAATAAGTTTATAAAAAAAAGTCTATATATAACCTATGTAAACCCTCTTTATAGTCTATATGAAGTCTATAAAACCCTATAAAAACACACAAATCTTCAATTTGGTTGATTTTTGCTTTAAAAAGTCCTTCCACAAGGGGCTTATCCAGTAGGGGCACGTGTTCCCCCCTTCCGTTTTGCCACTACATTTTGAAACTTCAGTGTATATATTGAAATTAGAGCGACTCGCTTATGTATTCTGAATATGTTGTGCCTCTCCTTTTGAAAAACAATTCTGGATCCGCCCCTGAATAATATTTCACGGTCCAACAAAGTCATGGCAAAATGTTGGGGACGATCAGGAGTAGGGTGTGAATATGAGGATTATTCAAAGAAGTTACAAGGAAGACATTAAATAAATGTGGTGACGATCTGAATTCAGGTGTGAATTTTGAGGGTCATTTAAAGTGCTGTTTTTTTTAAGGTCTGTAAAAAAAGTCTGTAAAAGACTATAAATTGTCTATTAATACATCTATTCAAATTTTGACCAATCACAGGCCAAAAAAAAAAAAAAAAAAACTCCAGTTCAAGAACCGAATACTGAGCGATAGTGCTCTCCATCTACGTGAGATGAAACGCTATCCAGTTACGGTTTGCTTTAATAGTAAATATGAGAGAGGCGTGGCATAATGGTAAACCAACTTTACAACCAAGGTTCTCCCATCACACGACACTAAAACATCACGTGGGAATTGATCAGTTAGTTGTCGTATTTATAGTGTCAGACTAGTGATGCTGTATATAAATTTAATCGCTCCATCTTAGCAGACACACAGGCCAAATATACTGATATCCACTTTATTTACAGTATAGGATTCGTTTGATAAGTATTCAAGATGATGCGTGTTTATACATGTTTTGTAGCGCTGTGTTGTGTTGTTAGTATTTGTAGCGGTCAGCAAACATGCTGTATTACTGATCCAATTCACACTATTATGGCCGGTATGTATTTATTTAATTTATTTTAAAGGTTTCGATATATATATATGTATATATTATTTAATACCTCCTTTAGAAAAGCCTAGCTGCTAATTTAAATATTATTCGCATACAAACTAACATGTGTCTAAAAGAATTTTTAAAATACAAGACTGATGTTGTGTGTAGGTCAGCTACGGAAGCTTAACGTTACCTTCTGATCTGTATTTATCTCTGAAAAGATGGTATTCTGAGATAATGTTTTTAGAGAGACGAAATTCTAAGGTAATATATCTCGAAAAGACGAAATTCCAATATAATCTATCTCAGAAAGACGGAATGTTATCTTGAAAACAATTGCAATAATGCTCGGAAAGACTGAATTCCAAATAAAGGCGTATATTTGGTATGTCCCTACCACCGTAAGTCGTTGCAAAATTGGAGTTTGTTAGGCATTCAAAACAGTCATCGAATAGCATGTCAAATAATAAGTAGGATAACAGATTTGAATTTGTAAAATAAAGAAAATGTTATTTCATTACGTTGTTTGAAGACTTATAGGCGAGACTTTCGATGAGGAAGGGGTGTACTTAGGCTAGGGGACGTTTATGGCTCCCCAACTTGATCCATAGGCTGAGAAGCTATGTAGCATTTTGAGGCCGTATTTAATAGATTTCTGAAACGCATAATTTATGGAAATTATATTTAAATTTCTATTCATTTTGGTGTTGCTAGGGATCTGAAAAAAGAAAGTTTTATGTCCTTTGTAAGTGTAGGCCTGCATATTATATCATAGCTTTTTGTTCATATACATCAATCTGTAGTCACCGGAGCTGATACAAATTTCGTACCACAGTTATCATTACAGGCGCGGATTCAGACCTACGCATCGTTCACCATGCCATAGGTCAGGATGAGAGATAATTAAAATAAACAAGGTCCCGTAATCTCAAAATATCCGATGAGGCAGTATAATAGAGGCAGTAAAGTATATTGGACCTAACGGCCGCCCATACAAAAAAGATTATTAATCAATCAGCAAAAAAGATCAATCAATCAGCCGGTTATTCCTCGATATTCTCATCGGAGCTAATAATAATAAAAATAATTAGCCGCCCATACAAACAAGATCTAATAATTAACCAGCCGAGTGTTTCTAGTGCTTCTCATCGGAGCTATTAATAATGATGAAAACAAATGGACCAAACGGCCGCCAGTACAAACGCGTTACCTCTGATTGACAATGACAATTATTGTATTTGCCCAATTGAAAAATAATTATATTGATATGCTGATAATAACTGAAAATATCTATTAGTTTTAGCTATTAAGCCAACATTAATATTTGTTAATGTTAATTAAATGTATTGCTTCGCTCGGCCTTAAAACGTGCGTGGTATTTCATTCTTTAAAAAGTGGCATTCGTTGTGTTTGTTTGAGCCAAGAAGGCGTTTGAATGAAGCAGACGTACTGCCCCTTTTGGGACTGTGTCTTCTACTGCATTATCATAATGTTAATTACATGACTTTTATCAAGGCGAGCGTCAAAATGATAAGACCACAGAGAGCTATGCTACACGATCTACCAACATTTCCTTTATTCGATCACAGCTGTATTTACCTTTCTTTGATGATTTATATGTAATGTAATGTGGTTTTATTTTTATACCGCTTTATACTGAAGTCTCAAAACGCTGAATGTGTGGACTAGCTCCCACAGTAATTTTCTTCTCCCCTCACATTCATTTAATGCGGGCAAAACGTAGTGAACTGGCTATCTGCATGCCTGAGCTACCCTGTAAGCCGGTCCAAAAGGGGCTGTATGACAGTATTAACGGCTATCTTGATTTATTTTATAAGCTACAATTTATTTTCAGCCGTACGCATATTGTATGATAATGTACCTGACTGTTATTTGAATCTGTTTAACCATGAAGCCTATGTGGTCTATTGGTTATAACCCTCGCTTTGACAGTAAGAGGTCGCAAATTCGAATACCGTCCTAGGCATTTTATTACACAATGTATTAATTTATACAACACTCGTTGAAAGCTATGCTACACGATGTACCAGCATGTCCATCATTAGTACACTGTATTTACCTTTCTTTGATGATTCATATATAGATATAATAGAAGAATTTTCTTTAAGTATGCTTACGTTTTTTGGTGTAAAGAGCCTTTTCTTAAAACTCAATTAAGTAAGGCGCAATCTACTTTAAATATTGGTGGAGCCAGTCGCAAAACAACTGGACTGACGGAAGTAGCAACAACCAAGCCACAATCGTATATAT
>NW_022753996.1:379240-381519 GCF_011630105.1 Anneissia japonica
TATATGTCCAGATGTCCAGATAGGTCCATACAGTACAAAACAGAGTGAAAATACAAAAATGCATTAAGAAATGAATAAAAACACGATTAGGCCTAATGATAGAGGAGCTCTCTCCACCAAACGTACACCTTAGATTCGTTAAGCATAAAGTCACACACAACATTTGACTAGAAAATTACTGCTTATCAACATACGTTTCATAAAGCTATACACTGATTTGCGGAGGTATTCATAGAATGATGGAACGCCCTTACGCTTCCATCTTCGCATAAATGCGAACACCGCACAGTTGGTGTGCATGCCAGTTTCGCATAAATGCGAATAGGCTCACTGTTAGCCAATGCCACCTTCCCAAATGGTGTTTACTGGATATAAAAGCTAATGAATTTCTGCACATGTGAAACTTGCTGGGTGTTGTTTTGTTAGAAGTTTGAGTTTTTGCAAGTTGAAGATATGATGTTTTGAAATGCTGAGAAACTATATTCTTTAGTAGTTGTTACAGCTATGCTGGATAATAAGGAGACTTAGAAACCAGGGAACAGTGAAATTACATGAAAACCTCTCGAACCGAACATCAAAGGTACTTATAACCCGCGGTACCGCCGTTCTTATCATAATCAACTGATAAACAACTTACAACTAATTACAATTGCTTTGCGCTATCGTGTTCTCATTATGATCGACGTCGTATCATACCATGATTATACCCTGTACCAGGGAACAGTTACATGACACCACCTAAATGTTATACAGAAACAATAAATGGGGACCAGGCCTAGGTCTACATCGCGACGATTGTTTAATATTTTTCAAATATGCTCGATGGCTAACGGTCTATATTCTATTTTAAAATACGAATTAAACAGCAATCTAGAGTATCAATATTTTAACTATCAACATGGATTCGGGCCTAGATACTGTACAAGGACGGTGAACGTAACTTGTACGCATGTCAGTCACGATCAGGTAGCCTAGCCCTATAACGCTTAGAACTGTTAGGAGGCTCGGGACCTTACAGGCGACCTAGCATGGACGTTTGTTGCGAATGCTTTTTCCGTTTAGCCTAAAGTTTCGCACCTCTCTATGGTTATCGTAATACAGTCGGCAGATATAACTCGCTAGGATTGTTAATCATGTATCCAAAATATTATTTAAAAAATAAAATTATATTAGCCCCTATGACTGTGTTCACTGTTCAACATAATTGTGAGGCACAGTACAGAATGTGGGATGGTGTTTTTATGCAGGGAGGTGGTAGTTTATGTTGCTGTAGTATTGCACTCCTCTCCTGTACGCTATTTTATTATTATTTATTGAATTTATGATGTAACAATTAACAGGGGGAAAAATAAATGCTTGCGGTACACTATATGTATGTACACTAGTTCTAAAATAAAAATAGGTACAGCCTTCGGTGTTAAATAAAAAATATACTGTGGCCCTTCGTCCTATTTTAATGCCCATTCCTTTCCAATACAAAATATGAATGAAATACAAGGAAAAGAGTTACAATTTAATACATTTATTAATAATATAAAATGAAAGTTATTCTACAATATTCTACAATATGTTGCCTGTTTGGTTTTTAAAATTAATATTACCTGTACATTTTATGTAATTACCATTACATTGTATCTAATTGCAATAGCTATCCAATTATAAATTATATTTTCTAAACCAGTTATATTTATTAATAATTCTGTCTTTTTAGTAATAGCACTTTCAGTGACGCAGCACTGGTTTCACAAGTGGATTAAATAAACAAAAATAATGAAAGAAAAGTAAATCGGAATGAATAGATTTAATTTGGATCAAGCAAGAAAACATAACTTTGCAGTGGATGATAAAACATATGACAGCCTGGGTTTCGATTAAGTTTTTAAAGGTTTAAAAATCATTACAATATCTAATCTTATTTTGATTGAGAAGGTGACGAGAAAGCAGCGCAGTGGAGTAAAAATCATATGAGCTGTAGAGTCAACCTCTCACTCTTTCATCTCTGCCCATTTTCAGCTTCGTTAGAAAATTCACTGGTCTTCATTTTCTGACTTGAACCTGAAAAAGATAAAAATTAAAAAAAAATAGCCGTAGGTAATTTATATAAGCTAAAAACGTATTGAGGTTGATTGGGCTCAATTCAACTGTGTAATATCTTTGAGTTCAAGAACGTATCAAAACGTACACAATGACTTCATTTCCAGAACAATTTATTTCACAAACTCTAGAGGGCTCACATCTCACATATGTTACAGTATTTAAATGATCCATGTATATTACAC
>NW_022753996.1:383646-390879 GCF_011630105.1 Anneissia japonica
CTTTGCTTTCGTGGGGGAAATCTGGCCCCCCGTCGGGGCACCCCCCCCCCCCCCCTGGCAAATCCTGGTGCCACCTCTGGACCCCACGCCCAGAGAACCCCCCCTTGAAATGACCTGGCTACGGGCCTGTAGGAAGATAGCTCAATACAAACACGAGTATGACGACAGATAGCCTTGGTCTACTTCCAGGTTTACCGACGATCACCGGATTTTGCGCGAGTCCTACGCAAAATATAGGATCAGTAATGGGTGAATATCTCTGATAGCCACAGTTGCTCGCTCCAGAGACATAGGGAATTTGTAAGTTAATTATCAATCTTTTATGCATTGAAACCAGAACGATGAGCAATTGTGGCTTTTGATAATATATATATGCGCGTTAAGGCACAGA
This sequence comes from Anneissia japonica, assembly GCF_011630105.1. Lineage (NCBI taxonomy): Eukaryota > Metazoa > Echinodermata > Crinoidea > Comatulida > Comatulidae > Anneissia > Anneissia japonica. The sequence continues at coordinate 384,038 of NW_022753996.1, forward strand.
GAACTAGGACCAGCAGGGGCAATTAGACAAGAACAATTTAGATTTATATTTTCATAATCTCAATAGTTTATGAATTATTGAGCAAATAATATACACTATCAAAAATAAGCATTACGTTGACCTTGTTAAATAATTACAGTGGGTCACGTGGCACAGGGGATCTGGTTGACTGAATAAGAAAAGAAATATGACATTGTAGGCCTAAGCGATAGTTACTTATTAGCGGTGCTGTTGAGCCAGCTTAATGGTAAGACTTTAATTGCAAGTAAATACACTACAGTACTCAATAATTAAACAGGAAATAATAAAGTAAGAGTTATATAAAGTCCTATGTAATTTAAACAATTGTGAAATAGAAAATTGATCTAGTAATATAATAGTATATTTATAAGTTTAAATAATATAACACATAATATCATGATGACTATCAAATACAGTTTAGAAATTAAAAAAAATGTACATAAGTAGAAATAATACATAGTATGTAATTGTTAAATAACCAGAGTAATTATTGCGTATAAAGGCATAATCACACTTAGAGCCTAGTCCTTATTTTAGTCCCTTAATATGATTTTTTTTTCTTTTTTATATTGATGATTTGTATTTCGGAGCACGGTTTAGATAGTCTTACAGAATTTTCTAATCGGTGCAGTTCGTATTTCATTTAATTTTTTTTTCATTTTCTTTATTCAGACACAAAATACATGTGCCAAGGATTGTCAATAGCGAATACATCACTGTCCTACTTATAGGTGACAATCCCTTACATACAACAAATATACACATGATGCTTTACACAAACTAAATCTCAATATAAGATTTAGGGAGTGGAGTTGTTTTAGTCGTGAGAAAATCCTGCAACACTGACAGGAATTGAACCCAGGACCCTGGGATTGGAATGCAAGCATCTTGAAGGTAGGTAAGAATGGCCCAGGAAAAAATGGCCCCGGAAAAAATGGCCCGGAAAAAAATGGCCCCGGTAAAAATGGCCCCAGTAAAAATGGCCCCAAATGACAAGTAGGTAAAAATAGCCCTCAATGAAAAAATTCAGTAATAGAAATGATATTTGTTTTTAAATCTTCAAATATTTAAATACTGTAATAAGCAAGAATTGAATTAATAACATATAAAGTTACACAAAAGATGCAAATAATGTACTGAAAGATTATCAGAAAACAACGGCCATTGAACATTTTTGGATAGTTGAAATAAGTTTTAAAAACCTTATTCCACTAACAAAGTAGAGGAATGACATACATACAGTACTTCAACTACAAAATATGCAACTCATAGATAACCACAAAATTAACTTTTGTTAAGTATCAAATGAATTAACTTTAAATGTTATAAACAGTGCAAATAAACAGTAGTTAAATCATGTGGATCAATTGTGTGTTTGAATGACAAGCTTATGTATGGGAAAAGGGAGGCTTACTTTACTTTAACAAATGTTCTGCTTAGAGTTGCTTCAAGTATTTGTTAATCAAATATTGTTTTTAAAGTAAACTGACTAATTAGAAATACATATATTTAAGCAACTTATTTAATTGCATACTTGGTTTCTACTCCACGCCAAATAAATTTAAGTGCCTAAAACTATACTAAATAATGTAAACTGAGATACTATATACATAGTTATGTAAATATGGCAATTATGCTAAGAAATAAAATGGCGTGTAATTGTGAGGGTAAAGTAATTATGGTAGGATCAAATGGTATTGCTAAGTCCCAAAATCCTCCTAAAACACAATGTCGAAAACCAAACAATTCAATTGTGATTGACTCACTTGGTATATCAATAAGAAAATTAAATATTTATAAGAACCTATTTTTTAGTTAAAATGTTGCTTTTTTGGTGAAAAAATACTTGCAAATACACCACAATCCTCCAAAAACACTGCGAACCTCATCCAAACCCTTTAATTACGATTGTAGAACTCTATTTTTCTATAAAAAAAAAATAATAATTTGATGTTCATATATACTCATTGTTTGTGGGGTTTACCAATACCGGGATTGAGTGTCTAGAAAATTGTGATTCCGCTTCCTTGAAATTGGCCAAAAATAAATGATTTTAGTATTAATAAATGCATGATTTACGTTGATTTATTGATTATGTTGTTGCTATTTTTTAACATTTAAATGAAAAAAAAATAAAATTGTTTTTCATGGCTTTTTTTTATCTTTGAATATTTTATCATTGAAAATGGCAATTTATTTGAGGTTAGATTCCTTTTGAAAACTAAATTATTTCAGTTTAAAAAAATGATATAATGATTTTAAAAAAATCAGTTTTAATACAGAATTTTATTATTGGGGCCATTTTTACCTACCTGTCAATTGGGCCAATTTTTACCGGGGCCATTTTAACCCTGGCCATTTTTTCTGGGGCCATTTTTCCTGGGCCATTTTTTTCCGGGGCCATTCTTACCGTACACCAAGCATCTTAACCACCAAGCTATTCAACTCCACTCATTTGAGCATTCATCAATTAACTTCTCCATGGATCATTTAAGTCTAATTTACAATTCCTAGACGTATCTATTAATTTTGATAATGGTAACATCACCACATCAGTACACATAAAACCTGCAGACAACAATTGATACCGCGACTACAGACGCTCACACCCTATAAACCTTAATACTATCGCTCATCTAACAGTCAATCCTTTCGAATTAAACGAATCTGCTCATGCCCATCCGACTATAACAAACAGATATCTCTTCTCACTCGTCATTAAGTATAATAAAAACCCAGATTGAAAAAGCCTCACATAATTCTCGCACTGATCTTCTCACATACATACCTAAATGTAATAATGATCGGCTGCCTATGGTGTTTGAAGAAGACTAATCGATTAAACAACTATGTTTACAGCCAACTCTACTCGCACGTAGACAACCTCGAGAATTTAAAGTCCATTTTAACTATATTTAAACTCCCCTCCACTAAACCGATACATGGCAACACACAATGTAACAGCTCTAGATGCCAATTATGCGACACATACAATACAGACAGATCATTCACTCCACCGGGGACACAGATAATAATCCGGCCACCAGTGCTCAATTGTAAGTCGCCCAATATTATGGTTGTAGGAAAAAATGGCCACGGGAAAAATAGCCCCAGTAAAAATGGCGCAAAACGACATGTGAAAATGGCTCCCTATGATAAATTCAGTAATAAAAATGATTAACATGGGTTTATACTAAGAAATAATAAACTATTAAAAAAATCGAAAAATATATCAATTTATGTGATTCCAGTACGTGATTTTTTTTTCTCTAAAAGTATTTGTTAAAAAAATAAATAAATTACAAATGCAAATGATGTACTGATAAATTATCAGAAAACAATTGACATTGAATTACATTTTTTTTCGAAACTTAGGTCAATTTATATGATTCCAGTAATTTTTTTTTATTATTTCTCTAAAAGTATGTTTAAAAAAAAATAAATAAAATTACAGATGCAAATGATTTACTGATAAATTATTAGAAAACAATGAACATTGAATTACATTTTTTTTTTATATCAGTAGAAATAAAAGTTTTAAAAAACGTTATTCCACTACCAAACTAAGTAGCAGAATGACATGTACTTCCACTACCAAAATATTCGATTCACTTTTTCTTCAAGTATAATTTAAATACAAACTTCACATGTTATAAATAATGTAAATAAACAGTAGTTAATTTAATTTAATTTTTATTTTATTCATCTTGAAACTGGCAAGTACAGAATAGGTGAACAAGCACATCTACAGAGCCGTCTTACCACCAAAGATAGATCAATTAAAACTATAAAAATAAATGTAATTTGCATAAAAATAAAGATTTGTTAAATTTGCAAATAACAATTAAAAATTTGAAAAGAATATGTTCATTATTTAACAATAGCCAGAACAGTGACAAAATGAAACCTATGTGCAGATATTATCAGGAAGAAAATTATATTACAAAAAATAGAGTGGATCAATTATGTGGGTGAATCACAAGTTATGTATGGCAAAAGGGAGAGGCCTACTTTCTTAAAAAATTAGAAAAAAAAACTTCGCTTAGAGTTTTATATCAAAGAGGCACTTTTTAATCAAAGATTGTATTTAGTAAACAGACTAATTACGAATAAGTTCACGAAAGGTCGTTTTTTGTTGTTATATCCATTTGTCACCTGTTTTTCTTTCCCTATCATATTTACATTTTTGTTGTGACGGCCCTTAGTGATGAGCTTGTTTCTTTTGTTTATATTGGGTTCATTTTGCATAAGATGGCGACAGAGGGCGTTACCTGGCGTTTTGACGACACGATTTACCTTGAATTTACCTTGAACCATAGGACTTGAGAACTAGCTCATTTGTCCCTCCATCGTCATTCGTACAAACTCTTCAGTTACGTACGGGCGAAACTTAAATTGGTGGTCAGACCAATATTTTGAAATACCCGATTTAAACTGATGGACAGTAGTAGAATCAACCACCCAACTGGGAAGGGCATTCCAATCATCAATTACTCTAACTGCATAAGAGTTTTTTCTAATATTAAGCCTAAAACGAGGTTTACTTAATTTATGTTTATGACCCCAGGTTTGCTTATATTCAAACTTCTGAAAGAGATTATGGTACTCTCTGATCAAACAGAAATACAATGAAATGATAACAACCGATAATAAATAAACTGAATTATTTCTTAGCTAATTTTGTTAATGAAAGTGTAGCCGCTCAAAATACCATGGTTTTGTTTAGACCCTGTGTGTGTGTGTGTGTGTGTGTGTGTGTGTGTGTGTGTGTGTTAAGCCTTAAAACCCAACGCATCTAATAACATTTTAAATCTTTGGTGGATTTATGGCCTATGATGATAAATTTCATGTTTTTAATAGTGTGGTCTGGCAAGTTGAACTGTTGACTAACAGTAGAAGTCCTATTCTTCTTCTGTATGAAATGTTATGGTTGTTAATTCTGGATCTAATGATGCATCCTGTTTCGCCTACATAATTGACCTTATAACATTATCACAATAAAACATACAACATTAGAAGATGTGCAATCTAATGGGTAAGAGCGTGTTTGATGTGAGTGCCCGGTACTGTGAATGGTGTGTCGATGGTGATGATTGCGCAAATTGACATCTACTATCACCACAAGGTTTATTACCGTGATCCGGGTGATGGTTAGGACACTGCAATCTGAATGATGTGATGAAGGGATTGAAGATTGGGAAGTTGTCGTTGGGCAAGAACAGGGGGCGGGGACTCAAAAATACGTTTCATTGTGGGGGTCGGTCTTCAGGATTACATAATCATCCCAAGCTATACCAAGGACACCACACATTTTGAACAAGGTCAGCAATTTATCCTGTGATGAGTGAGAACACTCTCCTAAGGGATGTTACTGGTATTGTATCTGCGGGTGGTCTACCCGTTCCTGCAGAACTCGGCTTTAAAAAAAAAACCCATTAACCTCTGACGTAGACCTAAGGTATTATGCAAATGTTGAGTTTTATCAACTTTCCTTGGACCCTTGCGTCACCCCACGCTTTAATTAAGAAACGAACATTGGCGTTGGTAAACTGCATAATGTTGTTTCAAAATCAAGTGATGAAACTACCGACGAAGCTACAACAATAAGCTTTATAGAGTATAGGGCCTACATTGAAAACTCCCAATAAATCGCAGATGTGCATTTTGGGCGTAAACCCAAAATAAACTTTCATTCGTTTGACAATGGTAGTATAAAACAGAAATTTACTATACCAATGTTAAACGAATAAACAATGGTACCACGATCACGTACGCATGCGGCGGCGGACGTATGTAGGGTAACAATCTGGATTCTAGGCTAGCCCTCCGTTAAAATAATTTATTTTATCGAGATTTTCAGTTTTGTTTTTGGAATTAAATTGTAAAAGAAGCAGGGACCATAACAATTCAAAGACTTTACTTTTGGTGCATTTGAAACAATTAAAGAGCAATCAAAGAGTAATTAAGTGACAAATAATGCTCCCTGCTGCTAAAGCACGCTGCTTTTACTCCTCGCAAACACTCGCATGGTTAACGTCAAACTTATATCTAAATATACATCCACTTATCTAGATATAATTTCGACGTGATCCAGTCAATTATGTCTAGATAAAGATGTAAGTCGCCAATCGTTAAGTGACTTAACTTCACTAGAATAACTTTAAATTAACCTGCTTAACGGTAAAGTTGACTCGAATTACAAGGACACGATTACGTAACGTAGGCATCTAAGCCAGCATTGTTGTAATGTACCACAATTATCATCCTCTGGCCGGCAACAACGTACTCCAACAGAAACAGAAATGTCCATAAAGAATACAGATGCTTTAATCATATGAGAACTAAAACAAAATTTTGTTAAATGGGAGAATGCTAGTGATTAAAATCACCAATTTTGGTGGTGATGCTTGCGTTTTAAAAATCGTTATTATTATTATTATTATTATTATTATTATTATTAGTATTATTATTATTATTAAAATAATTTGGTTTTTATGAAAGATAAATTTAGCCAGGGCCTACTGTAGTCTACTACGCTGCTGTACTATCGGTTGACTCGTACTACATGGTCGCCTATATCAATGGCAGAGGATAGCTATAGGCTTGGTAGTGGAAACTGACAGCTGATCTGCAGTAGCTTACCAATTTGTAATTTTTTTTTTACGAATACCCCTTGGTACTAGAGGTTCGTGAAATACAGTAGACGTTATTAAACAAGCATTTCCACCGTGTGACGTCGACGAGCTCGAAGCTGGTTGGCTTTTTATTTTGCTCTAACTTGGCATCGAACGCAACATATATATATATATATATATATATAT
>NW_022753996.1:391154-396154 GCF_011630105.1 Anneissia japonica
TATATATACTAACTACTACTACTAAATCCTTTCCGAGCCACTGGGGCTCATAGGGTTGCAGCTTATCCCCAGTTTCTGTAGTGTGAAGCGGATAAGAGGTGTACTCCCCTTGGACGGGACACTAGTCCGTCGCAGGTTTGTCCCAGCAGTTTGCTGGTACCCATTGATACAGCTGGGTGGACTGAAGCAATGTAGCTAAAGTGCCTTGCCCCATGACACAGGCAGATCGTATCTTCATCATAGGCGAAGCCTGTATTTAATCCAGTACCGTAAGTTATGGCCTTAACGGCCCCAATAAGGCATGTTTCGGCAGTCCACTACCATCGTCAATTATTTATTGCACGCAGGCAATCATTAATATAGGGGAGTAAAAATTCAATGTTATGCATGCTAAAAAATTAAGAATGAACCGTAACAGTACTACAAAGCAAAATATAAATAAAGATAAGGTAAAATCAGAGTGCAGTATTTATGCCACAAAGGGGAGAATGGAATGAATTTAGAATAACAAACATAAATTAACATGAAGAAGGTTTTTGTTCAGTTAGGGCTGTTCACATTGAATATGTAAGGCTTCTTTGATTTTTAAAATTTGGGTTGTAGAGGCGGAGTTCATTCGATAAGGTACGGATTTTCTTACTAAGGACTTTGGAAAATGTGCCGACATAAGTTAATTTTAAATAAAAAGTGATTGGTGTATTTTCTTTAGTATTATCCAGTGTACTTTTGCATTTACATTGAACTAAATTAACATAACGAAAAATAATTTGATCAATGAGGTATAAAGGAAAACAATTTCTCTTAAGGATGGTAGTTAATGCCTTGCTATCATAATGAAAGCCCCTGTAACTATTATTGATTTTAAAAGCCCTATCAACTAACGTGCGAATAAGACAGATTTTGTACTGTAACTGAACGAACAAAAACTGAAAAAATTTCTAAGTAAACCGGTATATGATTTTTCCTAAAAACTGAGATCTGAGGTGGCCCATCCTTAATGTTGCACACCAAGACGTCCAGGAAAGGAAGCTGTTTCCCTACTTCTTTTTCCATGGTGAATTTAATGTTGGGATGGTAATCAAAAAATAAATGAGCATCCTCTTCTTTATTAAAAACACAAAAAATATCATCCACATAACGTTTGTACAACAACGCATTGGGACCCTTATATTGATCCTGCCAAATTTTCTCATGGTGTCCCATGAATAAGTTGGCGAGAACAGGGGCTAGTGGGGAGCTCATAGCGACGCCGTCTATCTGGTTATAATAAACAACAATATTTATATAAATAAATATTGTTGTAAGTGTTCTGATCTAATGTCCCATTTTTCTTCAGGGTCCGTAGAAATCGTTGAAGTTTTCCTTCACATGTGATTGTGGGGTGGCCAGTGATTTGTTTAAGTTTATTTTGGTAAGAAATGATATCCATTATGGCAGAGTTGTATGGTTTTCGATCCAAAATAACAACACCGTTCCCTTTATCTGGTTTAAGAATCACTATAGTATGGTTCTTTTTAAGGTCTTTCAATAAAACGAATCTTTTTTAAGTCATTAGATGTGGGGCGGTAGGCACTTACAACAATATTTATCCTACAGGTTCGCAACCTGCCAGAATTTATGGGTTACCTAAGATGCACAAAGTTAGGGCGCCAGAAGAAACGCCTACTTTCAGACCCATTGTTTCATCCATCAGCACTTAATATTTAGTAAAATTCTTGTGTAATGTGTTGCAACCTCATTTGCCTTTGGACCTCTGTGTTACAGATTCCTTTAGCTTCGTTAACGACCTTAAAAAATCAAATTTCAGCAATAAATTCATGGTTTCATTTGATGTTAAAAGTTTATTCACTAATATTTCATTAAATGAATCTATTGATTTGGCTGTGAATTATATTTTGGAAAATGATGACATTGACTTGAAAATAAGCAAATCCAATCTTAAGAAATTATTTGTTTTTGCCACTTCTCAAACCCATTTTTTATTTAACCAAGTTTATTATGACCAGATAGACGGCGTAGCTATGGGCTCCCCACTAGCCCCTGTTCTCGCCAACGTATTCATGGGACATCATCAGAAAATTTGGCATGAACAATATAAGGGTCCCAATGTGTTGTTGTACCAACGTTATGTGGATGATATTTTTGGTGTTTTTAATAAAGAAGAGGATGCTCATTTATTTTTTGATTACCTTAACTCCCGCCATCCCAACATTAAATTCACCATGGAAAAAGAAGTAGGGAAAAAGCTTCCTTTCCTGGACGTCTTTGTGTCCAACATGAAGGATAGGCCATCTCAGACCTCAGTTTTTAGGAAAAATCATATACCAGTTTACTTACAACTTTTTTTTTCAGTTTTTGTTTGTTCAGTTACAAAATCGGTCTTATTCCCACGTTAGTTGATAGGGCTTTTAAAATCAATAATAGTTGGAGGGGCTTTCATTATGATACCAAGGCATTAACTACCATCCTTAAGAGAAATTGTTTTCCTTCATACCTCATTGATCAAATTATTTTTCGTTATGTTAATTCAGTTCAATGTAAATGCAAAAGTACACTGGATAATACTAAAGAAAATACACCAATCACTTTTTATTTCAAATTACCTTATGTCGGCACATTTTCCAAAGTCCTTAGTAGGAAAATCCATGCCTTATCGAATGAATTCTGCGATGACTTAAATTTAAAAATTGTATTTTCTCATTTAAAATTAAAAATTTGTTTTCATCTAAAAATCCCATCCCAGTTGGTCTCCGTTCGTGTGTCATTTACAAATTTGTATGTGCAGGCTGTAATGCTTGTTACATTGGCGAAACAAGACATTTCTCTACACGCATGCGTGAGCACCTAACACTGGATGGAAACTCGCATATATTAAAGCATCTGAAAATTTCACGTCACTGTAAACAATCAGCAAATGAGGACTGTTTCACGATACTGTACAACCCAAATTTTAAAAATAAAAGAAGCTTTGCATATTCAGTGGGAGCAGCCCTAACTGAACAAACATCTTCTTCATGTTAATTTATCTTTGTCATTCTAAATTCATTCCATTCTCCCTTTTGTGGCATAAATACTGCACTCTGATTTTACCTTATCTTTATTTATATTTTGCTTTGTAGTACTATTACGGATCAATCCACAATTTTTTAGCATGCATAACATTGAATTTTTACTCCCCTATATTAATGATTGCCTGCGTGCAATAGATAGCTGACGATGGTAGTTGACTGCCTAAACATATCTTATTGGGGCCGTTAAGGCCATAACTTATTGGATTAAACACAGGCTTCGCCTATGATGAAGATACGATCTGTTGTGTTGTTTTTGAAAATAATAAGAGACAGCATTTTATACTATCTGGCTTTTAGGTATGGACACATTTGAAAAAAAAGGAAAGGTTTACATGGAAAAATTAGAAAGGAAAAGAAAAGAAATGATAAGAAATATAAGATTAAAAAAAAAAGACAGATACGGAATTATAAGAAAGAATGAAAATGAAAGGAAAGATAAGGAATTTAAGAAAGGGATGTGAAAGATGAGACAAAGAAACATAAGAAAGGACAAGGAAAGTAAAGATCAGGAACGTTTCAAGGGAAAAGGAAGAAAGACAAAAGCAAAGGTGAAAGAAAAATGAAAGGCTTTGGCTAAAACACTTGCCCTTCCTTAGTGGCGATTAAGTGAGGGTAGAAAAAGCCAGATAGTATAAAATGGGAAGCTACGCAAGCATGAGCAGAAACAATGGGCTAGAGGTGAGATAGACCAGTGATAGTGAATAAACATCGTGAACAAAAAGTGAACAAGGAAAAAAAAAACTTTAGAGCCACGCCTCTATAAATTAGCCTAATAATTTATAGATTAATTTAGAATGGCATATTTTTCCTTTTATTTTCATTTATTTTTTTTAAACTTCCCGAAGAGAAGGAAGTTTGTACAGTTGAAAAAAAAAAAACAAAAACAAAAAAAACGTAAAGGCAAAATGATAAAAATGGAAATAATCTATAAATACCATCTTAATTGTAAATAAATAATGACTAAAAATACTATCACAGATTCCATAATCAATACAACGATTATTTAATATTTAAGATTATTCCGGAGCCCTATTGCAGGCCTTGACCTCCAGGCTTGGTTCTCGGAACTAGTTGTAGTTAAGAAACAAGAGAAATAAAGTGAAGTTAAAGCAAAATGTATTACGCGAGAGACTAATGTGCCTTTAATATAGAAAAGGTAAAGGTAAAGGTTCGAAACCTGAAGCAGGCCGGAGTGCCCGTCGCTCTTACTTAAGGCTGTGGGGGGTTCGCCAATAAAAAGAATATTATTGTTAAAATAGGAATTTAATAAGTGTGAATAAAAAGAACGACAGGCAGAATTGTGACTTTACAGAGGATAGAAAAGAATGTTTTATCGGGATAGGAGTATAGACCATGTTCAACGATATACTTATTGGCATAGGTAATAAGCACCTGAAGTCCGGATGAGGTTACAGTAGAAGAATATCAATATTAACATAATAGGAACTACTTAAGGGTCTATATGGCAGGATTGCCTAATTAAAGAATCCTCTATCGGCGAGGATTAAAGAACTGCTTAAAAATACTAAATTATTACAGTACATATTTATAATATGCAATTGGATATAAAGTAGTGTAATCATTAAAAAAAATCTATAAATATATAAAATTCGACTGCTAAAAAGATTAAATGAAAATAAAATATACAGGAGGTCGCTAATTGTATTATACAATATAATACACAGAAACGCACATCACCTTAGACACAGAACGCGCATCGCGTTGGACACAAAATGGCTACTAAATTCTCAATGTCGCAACTCTTTCTATGTATGGCTCTGGGAATAGAGTGTCAAAGGCGCCTTCGACGTCGCAGTTGGCCCTTTCGAAAACCCACCTGCCAAAAAATTATGTAGTTAGTGCGCGTGCGCTAGAACTTTGCGTCGTAAACGGGATCGAGGTTGTGAAAAAAAAAAACTTAATCTATGA
>NW_022753996.1:398876-404590 GCF_011630105.1 Anneissia japonica
CGGGGGCAAGTGCATATGTTTATCCGTCGGTTTAGGGAAAAGACCTAAAATTTTGGTATTTTCAAATTTTAAAATTTAATCTTTTATACTGCAATTGTTGAGATTTTTTGTATTTTGTATTTCTTATTCGTCTTGTGCAGTGTCATTTTTAAATTTAAAGAAAAAAAAATGCAATAGGCCTACAAATATAATATGTTAGAATATCTTGTATCACAACATAAACTGAACACGTAACTCTGACAAGAATTGATTCTATGAAACAGGGATTGGAAGCAAGCTATTAAACTCTTCTACATGTAGGGGCGGATCCAGAAATGGAGGGGCGGATCCAGAAATGGAGGGGCGGATCCAGAAATGGAGGGGGAAGGGGAGGAGAAAGGGAGGGGGAGAAAGTTGGGCCGATAGAGACAACACTGTCCTAGGGAGTCCGGTGGCATGCCCCCGCAAACTTTTTTTGTTCTAGATGCCCGAACATAACATTTGAGGCGTTCTGGGCGGATTAGGGAGAGGGGGCGGGGCCAGGCCGCCCCCCCCCTAAATTCGCCACTGACATCACTGCAAAAATTGAACACGTATTACCATGCATTTATATTACGCATTCCCACGCTTGCAGTATTCTGAAAAATCCTGAATCCACCTGACTCTCCATTCTATTTGATTTATTTATTTTTTATTTATTTATTCAAGACTCAACAGTGTATCAAAAACACCAATAACAGAGTCGCCACAAAAATATACAATATCATTCATAAAAATATATGAGATATAAAAAAAAAACATAAAAAGCATAACAAAAATCGTAATAATATATAATAAAAATCAGTATTTAGTATAAGATAAAAAATAGAAATATTACAATTAAAAATATCCATATTAGGAAAAATTTGAACTAGATTATTATAAGAAAGTGCAACAAGACGAAAAATACCATTAGTACAAACATTAACACGAGAGTACGGAACTTTTAACAAATGATCGGTACGAAGCCTACCCACAGGAACATGAAAATAAAAATTCGACACAAGGTTACAATCAAACTTACAGTTTAAACATTTAAATAGAAAAATAAGATCGTTTCGTTTTCGTCTAGTCTATGGTAAAAAGTTTTCGCAACTAAGCGAACCGGCAGCTGGGCCAATGAACTTCATGAATTTGTTATGAATCCGGTCTATTCTAATAGAATGAGTATGAGATATTGAGTTGTAAATAACTGAACAGAAATCAAGGGATGGAGTAATTATTGATGTATATAGAGTAAATTTTGCTAATGATTTTAAGAAGTTTGCAATTTCTCCACATTAGTCCAAGCAGCCGGTTTGCTTTTTTAACAATGGTGTCCACATGGGGGAAAAGGTTAAGTTTCCATCGACAATGTGGACACCAAGATCACGATGTGTTTTACCCTTTATAAAATGTTACTATCAATTTTATAATCATATATTATAAGTTTTTTTTTAAGGAACATGAAAAAATTTTACATTTTTCAGGCTTCAGGGACAGTTTCCAAACGGTGGTCCATTGGAAGAGACGATCAATGTCCTCCTGAAGTGCGCGCGAGTCCTCCTGAGTTTTGATGATTTTGTAGATCTTGAAGTCGTCGGCGAAAGCAAGGCATTGGGAATTTAAGAAAAGCCGTGGGATTTCATTTATGTAAATGTTTAATAAGATTGGGCCCAGTATGGAGCCCTGGGGTACTCCAGAGAGGACAGGGAGGAGACTAGATTCAGTCCCCTCAAATACCACTCTCTGGAGTCTCCCATACAAGTAACTCTTAAACCAGGTATGAAGATTACCACAAATTCCAAATTGATGAAGTTTAAATAAAAGAAGATTGTGAGGTATTCTATTGAAAGCTTTAGTGAAATCAGTATAAACGATATCACATTGCTTTTTATTTTCTATGGCTTCATATACGGTAGACATAAGTGTAGCCAAATTTGTCTCACATGATCTACCGGATATAAAGCCATGTTGTTCAGTAGCAATAAAAGGATGAATGTGGTTTAAAAGTTGCTTGTGAACCAGACGCTCAAATACTTTCGATAAGGTTGGGAGTAATGAAATGGGTCTATAATGGTTAACTTTCGATCTTGAATTTGATTTGTGTATAGGGACAACGTTGGCGGTTTTCCATTTTTCTGGAAAAACACCGGTTTGTAATAAAAATTTAAATATATGGGTGATCGGAAAAGATAAAGAAGCTGAACAGAATTTGGGTACTAATAGGATCATTTCCCGCGGCCTTGCGAACGTCGAGCGACCTCAAGATCTGGTCAACTTCCTCCCGCTGAATACTGATGTTGTTTAGGACATCAGCGTTTACTTCAGGAAGACATTGATGCACCGCCGGTTCAGCATCCCTGAAGTCTGAAAAGTTGGAAACAAAATAGTTACTAAACATACTAGCTTTGGCATGAGGAGTCTCTGCTACCTCATTGGCATCATTGGTTATGGTGGAAGAAATGAATTTTAATGCTCTCTTATTTTTTAACCATGACCAGAATCTTTTGGGGTTTGTAGTTATATCTGACGACAATGATTTTAGGTAAGCTTTGTACTTATTCTTCATTAATTTTTTAAAATACGTTCTCGCAACGCAGAAATTTTGCCTGCTAATGACAGAAGGAAACTTCTTCCAGATATTATGAAAAAGCTGTTTATCTTTAAAAGCGGCTACTAATTGTCGATCGAACCAAGGAGGTCTTTTCTTTTTAACTTTTACTGGGAAAAGGTCTCTAACAGTAGCATAAACAACATCATAAAATATGTCAAGCCTATCGTTGACATTGTCACTAAAACCTAATAGAACATCCCAAGGAATCCACTTAAATGTTTCATTTATTTCTTCGAAATTTGCTTTTCTATAGTTGAATTGGTACCTGGTAAATTGATTTACAAAATCAATATTGCCGTCAAATTTTAGTTTAAAGGAGACTGACTCGTGGTCAGAATGAAAAATATTATGGCCAGTTTTTATCTCCTTTACCAAGTCATCATTGTTACACAGTATTAAATCCAGGATTTTATTATTACAAGTAACATTTAAGTTACATTGTTTGAGGTTATGTCCATCTAGAACGGTGTCCGTAAAAAGGTCAGATATGGAGTTTGCAGGTGCTTTATATGTACCATCAGGACACCAAAGTATGTCCGAGAAATTGAAATCTCCCACAATCAAGAGATTATGATCAAGATTGGACCTCACGGAAGACTCCAAGGTTCAAAAAAAAAAATGTGCGACAGAGTCCCGTGTAAGATTTGGTGGACGATAGTAAATAGCAACAAGTAATTTCGATAATCGAGATATAATCACTTCAACCCATATTATTTCGTTAATATCATCTTCCAGATGAAATAGTCTACGACTATTCAATCGGTTTGAGATATACATAAGAACGCCTCCTCCACGTCTGCCGTCCTGCCTATCACGTCTATATTATTTGTAGTCGGGGGCCGCAATTTCTGAATCAAGAACAAAGTCCTTCAACCAAGTCTCCGAGAAGGATACTACATCGTAGAAATTGTTTAACATATATGTCTGCATACTTGAGTGCAAAATATCCATTTTGTTTTTTAGACTTCTAATGTTCTGGTAATACATAGAGATATGTTGCTTACCAGTCTGTTTGCCTTTTTGTCCACAGACCTTCAAGTTTGTTTGTAGTGGTGGGCCAGGGTCTATTTGGACATCTCCAAATTGAGTCAGTTTTGGTTGGAGCGATGCACAGCATGAATAATTTGAGTAGTAACTCACTGACCGACCAGAGAAACACCGTGATCCCGTAACGTAGACTGTTGCTTTCGAGGATGTCTTGTGGTGACACATCACGCTGTCATCCGGGTAAACGTTGGAAGTGGGCCTCCGGAAAAACAACAGCGTAATAAAATTAGCAGAAAAGCAGGCATTATCTTAAGAAATATGCTTGATCGATCGAGACGGTCTAACAGGAGAGGCCATACCTTCTGCTTTATAAGCTTAGATCGATATTTCCGTACCGGTACTAACTGGCAAACAGATTGAAACTCCAAGCTCCAGCCGACCACAGCAAATCGTAACTCCAGGTGGCGGGCTAGGCTTCGGAAAGAATCCAGGTGGTGCAGGGCTAGGAGCCTTGCAAGTCCAGTAAAAGTACAATGGTTTTAAATGGTTTCAGGCCTAGCAGATCCTTTACAAAAACGATCCACAATCACGTATAAGACTTATAAAATAGCAAAATATATTAATAATCAGGGTCACCGACTTTAATCTCAAGACAGCAGGATCAGCTTTTGGTTTAAAAAAAAGTTAAAATCGTGAAATAATAACGTTAAAACTGAGAGCCATTTACGAACGACCAATCGTTACACTGTTAGCTTCATGATTTGATTTATAACAGTTGGTTCTGGTACAGACCCTATAGGATCCAGGGGTGGCGCCAGGGAGAGGGGCTGAGGGGAGGACAGGGCCCCGTCGGAGAAAGCTCCCCCCCCCACCCTCCCGTCGGGAAGAAAAAGCACAATTCGTCGGGGAGAAAAAAATGTATGTATTTTAAACATATTAGTAGACTCTAAAATTGATTAAATAAGCCTTTGAAACCCCTAATATTGTCAACATTTTCGTAACCTTTTAACCGAAACCCAACCACGCCCAATTCCCTTTCGTCGGGGAAATCTGACCCTCGTCGGAGGCATCGGTCCAGCCCCCCTTCCCTCGTCGGGCAAATCCTGGCGCCACCCCTGATAGGATCTGTGGTTCTAGCATTTTACAAACCTACCCCAAAGGTGTTTGCCTTCAGTCTCGAAAACCAACTTACAGACGCGACCATTAAGTTCCAGTTTGGCCGCGATGGATATTATTTCGAATACATTGTATCTCTTTATAAACATGTCACAAAATGTGCCAGAAATGCACAGCTAGTCCACACATTGTCCACCCTGTTACCATGTACCATAAACACTTTCTAAATTAACACACAATCTTATATTCTAAGAGATAAAGCGCCACATGCGTGCCTAATAAATGCATGTAGAATTGCGGTTCAATTTATTTGATGTGTTGCACTTCAATACCCTTTAGATTGCTATCACTGTGGTGTCACCATGGACCTATTAATAAGTCCATTGTGTCAGCATCCCAACACCCCCGATGCAAAGGAAGGCCAAGCACCCATCGATTCCACTAAATCCTACTTTAAAGCCACCACTGCATGCATATATTTAGTTTTAGGTTATTTAAAAAAACTATGAAAATCTTTTTTGTTTTTAACAATGTTCGCTTTTTCTGCGTTTTAGAATACGACTTTCATTGGGATATAGTGGGACTCAATTTCAGAACTTCATTCAAGCAAACTTGGTTCATAGCAAATGATTATACCAACGATCGTTTTTACTACAATCAAACTTCAAACTTTTTGGATAAATTAAAAAAAAAAATAGTGACGGAAGACTACAACCAGGTTTGTAGACTTTTATATTTATATTAAGTATATAAATAGTATCTGTTTTTGAAAATTATGAAATAAAAAAAACAAGCAATTACTGAAATGGAGCTTGTTTTACAGGCATGTATAAAAAATTGGCATTTGCATAGCACAAATTAAAGTACAATGGAACATCCAAAAAATTATTCAACTAATTATTTTTAAAACAAAGTATGCAGAAAATTCATCAAAATACAAAAGCAAACAATTGGAGTATACACATATGTACATATATATATATATATATATATACAT
>NW_022753996.1:406692-419008 GCF_011630105.1 Anneissia japonica
TATATATAGTGATTGTAGGTTCCACCACGTATGTCTTGGTAATATAAATTTAGTACGAATGCATGAAGTATAAACGTATACGTTAACATAATAGACATAAAATAAGTTTTTATTTCCGAATATTTCGAGCACTCCTGTGCTCTTCCTCAGCGATAACACGTATGATTAAAAAAATCTTTAAAAGTAGCAAACACGAATAAACAATTGAAGCAGTGACTACGATAGATCGTTGGTGATACGCTAAAAAGGAGGATAATATGTGGCGGCAACAACAGTGAAGATAATGATGAACAAACAGAGTTAATCAGCCGGCTAAAGGCCTATATCTCAGCATGATCTCGGTTGCTAAAAAAAATAGATTTTTTTTTAATAGATAAAAGTATATAACTTGTCTTCTTAATGAACTTAGTATTTAATAAATAAAAGTGTAATCTTGGAGAAAACCCAAGTCTTAATTAATGCCATTTTTGTGTGTGTTTAATTTTATTATCCATTTTAATTCACAACATCGTCTGTCGGGAAGAGATAAGGACTTAAAATTGAGGTCCAATGTATACATCTGGCTCGTGTGCACTTTAAAGAACCCATTGCATCCTTCGGAAGAGTAGGGGTTACCCCGATGTTATGGTTCATTTCAGCCTCTGTCGTTGTGGAATGATGTATGAACAAGTATCTACCAAGAAGCGCCTCTTTATGGCTGCTAGGTAGTCACGGACCACGCCCATACGCAATTCAGCACAATGACGCTGCAAATTATGGATTATTCTCCTACCTTTTTATCTAAGCCTGAAATTGCAACCCGTTTCCCCGACGTATATATTATCCTTGCACTGGGTACACCATGAAGACATTACAAGCGTTACAAGTGAATAGTTATGGGTGTATGGCTATATTAGAATAGTGGATATTAAAGCCCCATTCCCGGCAAAGTTTCACTAAAAACAGATTTTTTTTTAGAAAAGATTCATATGCATTACTCCAATTATTATAAATCATGGAAAAATATTGGCATAATTTTAGTTTTACGCAAAAGAAGAAAAAAAAAAGAGAAATACAGACTATTTCTCATAGAATATTACCATTTTCTCGACGAATTCTTCGTTACTAGACAAATTCGGAGGTTGTAGATCGCATCCGCTGGAATACTCTCTTTTATGTATACTTTATGCAGTCAATTAAGTGCGCCCTCTCTAATGGGATTAGTTTTTGTGGTCGTTCGAGTAGGCCTGAGATATGTTTGTTTGAGTGTCAAAATCTCGGTCAGAATCAGTTTTTTAACAAATTTTGAAATAATTCCTATGAAATATTATATTTCACAAGTGTCAATACTAGCAACGGAAAATATCATGTCGGCCGTTTTTATGTGTGACAACAGAACCTAAATCGAGGTAAGGCTAGGCCAGTGTTGGGTAGACTAATGTTTTCTGCGCCTACGATATTTTTTCTCACGACCTATCGCAAAATCAAACATGAAAAATTCATCCGCATTTATTTTTTGTGTGGAACACAAAAAAAAAATCAAATTTCAGTCTTTTTTTACATTCTTTTCATGCTTAGGAATGTCAAAATTTAGTTAAACTAGTAATTTCGTATTATATTTATAAATCTTTATAACATTATACAAAAATTAGATTTTTCTTAACAACTGAAATTTTGCCGGGAAGGGGGCTTTAATAGTGTCGTCAGTGATGAGAAGTTTCAAAATTTGGCATCGTGGTGAGTAGTGAATTAAGGTTAGGAGGTTGTCGGTAAGCTATGGGAGGTGGTGATTTAAGTGCTTCTGAATTAGATGAAATGCAGTCGGAGAGAATACGAAAGTCGTGGGTGATCGATTTTGAGACCGGGTTTTGGATTCGGGGGTTATAGTCCAGGACCCGAGGTATACGGATAGAGTTCGATTTAGCTTTGTAATCCAGGATTTGCTGGCCTGATTTAGACGAGGATTTAATGATGAATGGTTTGATGAATTTCAGTGGAATGTTGAAATGTCCTAATTTATGAATAAGTGTATTAATGTGTTTATCAAATTCTATTTACCCTAGTAGCCAGACCAGGTTTTGTATGCACTTTGAGGTCCAGGGAATTTGACTTTAGAAATTGGTTTAGGGTGACCTAATAATCATTTTTGGCTTGGTAACACATTTTCAAAATGTGGCGAAATGTCAAAAGTTCAGGGTCAAATGTCATAGCTGTAGGGTCTTCATATATCTTCGTAACCACTGGCGGTAAAGAGTTAATGTTGGTGCTTATTTGTTCATCTAAAATGATGAAAGAAATTAAGTGAAGAGAATTTGATTACTATAGAAAATACTATAGAAAACTAATTTTCAGAAAACAAAATTAATTAAATAAAAGCTTATTTTATACAGTAGTTTAGGTGATTTAATAGCAGTTAATTGCACTCCATGATACAGATTGATGGTACAATGACCTTATTTATTGTTTTATAGTACAAAGCCCCCTCTTTAATTTGTAAAAGTAGTCTTGAAAAGAAGCCCATTTCTAAAAGAAGCCAATCCAAATTTCGCAAAAAATGAAGCCCAGGGCTTCAATTCGAGGTTTTACGGTATGCAACTGCAACATCCAACTCGAGCGGATCGTTCGATCGAGTCGTATGCCAAGAGCAGGCTGCCTCGAGCGGATTGACCGCTGACCGACTCGAGCGGATCGACCATGTGCCACATCTTGGCTGACAGACTATGATGATAAAACTGTTTTTGCGGATGGGGTGAAGAACTAAGATGCAGATTTTAGATATTTTCGGGCCGTAGGCCTATATCTCACAATCTACTGTTCTACTAATAATAATAATAATAACATGTACTACTAAATAATGTTCTACTAATAATAATAATAATAAATTTACTGTGTTCCGCTTCAACAGCCAGCCAAAGAAAAATCAATGAGTGCGTTGCATATCAAATGGGACACGCCCTCTCTCAACAAGAAACTTTTACATGTTAATTTAACTTAGTCTTTCTGGTGTTCATCACTACGTTATCATGTTTATTCATGCCTTTTTTCTTCTTTACATTTACGGTCAAATCGATTCATTAAAAATATCATGATGTCTGTTTCAAATAGATGTGGCTTAATTCCCATTTATTTAAAATACAATGCTTCACAGTTGTTCACTCCCTTTATTAAATAGAGTGCATGTTAACAATCGTTTCACTGATGGCGAAAGATTTTCCGAAACATGTTTGTTTTATACCGAGTTCTATTTTTAAGATGTATTTTCTGTCTTTTGCTACTACTACTACTACACACACACACACACACACCCAACACACACATGTACACCTGTCTCTTATACACATCTGACCACAGTATTCCGCATATAAAAGGAAGTTAAAATATAATACGGTAAGTGACAAAATAGTATGTATGTATGTATACACACACATACATACATGTATGTATACATACATACAATTTTCCAAATTTATCACTAAATAAACGTTACTTATAATGTTAATTTCAGTTGATATATCGGGTAATATTACTTACTACAACTACGAGGTGCAAACTGATATTTCACAATATTTTACTCTACCATCTTACTGTAATGCAACATACAATTAGGTAAGCAGATTTATTCCGTATCATCAAAAACGTAATGGCTATGCATCAAAATAATCTTTCATGTGAAATGTTTTTATTTATTTATTTATTTGCTTTATAGGATATGAAAAAGAAGAAAAATGGAAAAGCAAATGGTCAACCTAAGTGTATGCTGAACTGGTTTTAGGAATGACTTATGAGCCAAATTATTTAACTCTTTTTTACAAGTTTTACTTAGATTAGCGATGTTAACAAACTGAATTGGGAAAAAATATATAATTGCATACATATATATTGTTGTTCGTTACCTAAATTATCAACAAGCTTTAGCTCAGGTTCAGTAATAACCAGAGGTCGTTAGTCACCAGTGAATAAAAAACTCGACACATTTTATTGGGAAGATAAAATGTACTCTTGGCAGAGTGGTTAAGATTTAAATGAAATGAATGATTAGTTGTTGGTTGGACGACCAATTGATTTGGCTTTGATAAATAGAGCTATATAGTCTACCTTGATAACGAGAACATTCCACATTATATTTAGTGATTTGGTTTCAAGGTGGTTTTAATAAAGTAGTAATTGTAGATGCAAAGCTCACGTTTGCTTGTATTTATTACTGATATAATACGAAAGAGACAAGTGGAATTTGTTTTTTGAAAAGCAAATAGGTTCTGTTGAATGTTCTTTTATTCTTATTGTTAGACATCCGTCCGTTTTCTGCCAGGATTGTAGACAACAGAACTATGATATTCGTTGGGCGTTAAGTCTTTAGTTGAAACAAAGTTTAAAATTTTCTGTTATGAATTTACCATCCTTAACTAGGTGTCTCTTGACTTTTTTTAGATACCTGTACACATACTTCCATATGCTGGCAAAGGGGGCGGGGGCAATTAATTGCGTATAGGTAGGTATCAGACATGAGTTTATATTATTTAAATATAATCAGTGGACCACATGGTTTTTGGAAAGTGCTCCGTCCACTGAGCCGAATGTCCATACTGCTGCGACCAACACCAGAAATTTTATTGGAAACTACAAAAAAACCGAGCTAGATCTGAATTCCTTACCAATCGCAAAGACAACAACATATATCCAAAGTTCGTTCGTTGGAAGAATTTGAAATCGGCTTGTACTAATCTACGAAACAAATACCACCATACAATTCTTCGTGATGAATTCCGGCTAAAGCATTCCTGTCTAAAGGTAACTAAACAAAGCCTTCCTGAACATGATAAAGATCTCTAAATCTACTACTTAAATCCAAGCATCTGCTATTAAATATCATGTCAGGAGAATAGTTGAGAAAGAAATGTCTAAAGTCAGCTTTTGAAATAACAAGAAATTTAAAAGCTTGCTAAGAGAATATGCTATCATCAATGGTTGTACTGCCAATCCTAACAATATCATCACTAACCTAGCTGGAGAAACATTGTCAAAAGATGAACGGTCAGTAATACTTTTTCTACATAAACATGGTTTAGCCACATACCAAAGGAGTCTAATTTCATTATTCATGCAGAATGTATCTGGGAATAGCTAGATAACAAAGATGCTCTACTTAAATCCTTTTTTAAACGGAGAAAAAGTTAAGAAAGTGCAATGGCTTGCAATCTTTTGGATGTTAATTTGAAAATCTAAAAATGGCAACCCTAAACAAGAGCGACCGCTCACCGGTCTGCATGTTGCTCCACTCTTAGACACGGTACAGGAGCAAGTTATTATATTGGGGGGGGGGGCATAATATAGAAATGTTTTAATGATTAGAATGTTTATTTGCACAAAACATATTATTTGATATGTTCATTTGTACAACATTAAAATGCCTTAAAATAATAAAAAAAATAATAATTAAAAATCTCTTAAAAATGGAATTAAAAAAAATGAATACTAAGACGCGATTCGAACTCACGACATTTATAACACATCTTTTACAAAAACGCGCCACCCATGCGAGGTACGGTAGTGGCGGCTCTAGGATATATTTTCTGGGAGGGCTAAGTTGTCCGACTTGAGCTCGTAGGCTCGAGCTGGAGGAAGGGGTTGAGATGGGGTACCCCTCCCCAAATGAGATTTTTTCTAAAGAGTATCAACCTCTGGATGGCCGAAAATGGCACTCTCAGACTGTGACAGGCATGTGTTGGCTTGGTGTGGGGCTTTTATGGTTTTACTGCCCGACGAGCTTTGTCCGGCGGGGGGGGCTTGATTTGTCCTGTGGGGGGTTTAAGCCCCCACACCTGCCACCCCGCTGGCGCCGCCACTGCCTTTTAGTGGTAATGGCAGTAATGTACAGTTTTTGCTGTAACCCATGTTTTGTATTATATGTACGTGTAGGGGGTCCAACTTAAAAAAAGGCGATGAACGTTTGTTGGAAATCACCTCTGGTTTATGTGTACACAATTTCCTGCACGTCCGTTCAAAACTGGCAACGCTTGACGTTTTTAAGTTCTGGTAACAAAAACAACAACAACAACAACGGATCCAAAAATAGTTTCTAAAAACCTGTAAAAAAAAATTGTAAATAGTGTCCCACTTTGAAAAAAAAAGTATTTAGGCGAGTTATTGTGCGTTATTTAGGAGGAGTGAAGCTAAGTGAGGTGATCGGGTGAGGTGGTGGGAAGCAGGTGGGTTGTCACATTTCTTTTTACAATCAGTAGTTTAAAATAAAATGTTTCAATACTATATGTTGCTTGAATTCCGTGTTCAAAAGCTAACGTGTACTGAAAAGTAGGCCGACATTGAATGTTGGTAAAATTCGGATTACAAAATTTGAAAATGGCCACTCTTAAAAAGCGTTCCCAAAAACATACAGTATACTAAAATTGTAAATAATGCCACTCTTTGCAATAAAAAGTGTTTAACCGTGTTACTGTGCGTATTTGAAGAGGAGTAGAGCGAAGTGTGGTGGGGTGGTAGTACATATAATGTAATGATGAAACATGTTTACTGGTTATAACTTGGGCTTATTTACAGAGGTTTGGTAGCCAGGGTCAAAATCTGGGTCTGACCATCTAAGACGTTTGTTTACAAGACTTTCTGTTTCTCATCAGTCTTTGTAAATTAATTGTCACCAATCTTTGCAATATTTAATATTGTTTGTTGTGTTTGCTCTTGGTGCTGTGAGATTCACATTTATTTATTCAATAACTATATCAAATCAATTATTTCTCTCGGGTAATTAATAATACAGCAACTTTAAGGTACTGTATTGCCATTGACGCATTTTGCAAAGGCCCATCTATGGGTCATGGCTTGGTTTATCACAAGAGCAATTTACTTTACGTTAACAGCAATGCTTTTGTAGTCTTAGCAGCGTTTTGAAGGTTCTTTAAAAACATCCAACTTGTAATAGAAACGGTTTGATACAAAATGACGGTGTAGACGTTTACAGGGTTAATCATTGACATATTTTAATAAAACGTATATTGTTATCTATTAAATATTTACAAGAGCATTTTTTTTAGCAAATAAGCCTAATTTCAAAATGTATGTTAAAATAATGTAAAGTCATTGGGTTCATCACAAGAGAATTTAGATTCTTCGGTGTTAACACAACATTAACAAGCAATGCTATGTAGTCTTAGTACAAGTGCGGTAGCGTTAAGCAGTTTTTCAAAGCGTGTAACTTGTTGTAATGCAGTAGAAACTGCTGATACAAATAAGCAATAATGTAGACGTTCACAGAGCTAATCCTAGACACAATTTGATAGAAAGCAGGTACTAAAATCTAAATGTATTATGTGCACCAAATGATTCAACAAATGGAGCAAATGTTTGAAATGCAATGACTGCCCAAAGCAAATTCACAAGAAGCGTGCAGTTAAATATAACCTGTATTCCTACATCTGTGAAAATTGATCTCGGAAACCTGTGTGTCAGAAACCCAAATGTGACATATGCAACAAAGGATTAAATAAAAGAAGCATATTTATGTAACCAAAAAATACACAAAATATGTGCAGGTAAAAAATCTTCATATATTTGTAACATCTGTTCTTGGAATTGTCTTCCCTACTATGAATATGAAAATCAATGCCAAGATGAACCAGAATATCAAGAGAGCCAAATTGACCATCAAACTATTGATACCGATGAGATCATAAATACTATTGATAAACATGGAATGCACTTTCTCCATCTTAATGTACACTCACTTATCCCAAAGAGAAATCGCATTTAAAACAAAAGCCACAGTTATAGCTATCACAGAATATTGGTTTAACGACGCTGTTCTTGACAAAGAAATTGAAATAGAAGGATATACCATAGTACGCAATGATAGAAATCATAAGGGAGGAGGCGTATGTATGTATGTGCGATCTGACAGGGCATTTACGCGGAGAGAGGACCTAATGGACAACAACATTGAATCTGTTTGGATCGAGCTAAAGCCAGATAAGAAGCCAATCGCTATTGCAACATACTATCGCCCTCCAGAACAGAATGTCTCCCCGACTTCTTAAATTCACTTGAAGACACTGTTATCAGAGTCAGTGACCTAGAAACTATCATAAAATTTATCACCATTTAATGGTGACTTTAACATAAACACTAGAAAATTATATAATTATTCTGTGAAATATAATGATGTTGTCAAATTACTTATAATTGAAGACACACGTTTTGGTAAGAACTGCTCATCATGTTTAGACCACTTTTTATGCAACTCTCCAGATAAAATTGTTAATTTCGGTGTTATTATTACCGGAATTGGTGATCACGTGCTCACATTTTCTACTCGTGAATCTCGTACAGTAAAATACACTTCTCATAAAATCATTTAAGCACGACCATTTAAACGTTATAACAAAGGAATTTCTTATCAAAACTGTCTACAATCGACTAGTCAATTGTGATTTCTAATGAAAATGCTGAAGAAGCTTGGTCGATATTTAAGGATACTCTTAGCTCTGTTATAAACTCAATAGCCCCCCCCCCCCTGCGGAAGGTTTTAGTACAGCAGAGGTCAGATCCATGGCTTAACGCTAATATTTTAAATGACATACGAACACTTAATAAATATCTTGAAAAATTTAAGAAGTCTTAAAATAAAGATGGCCATAATATGTATTGTAAATTGCGAAACAAAGTTAAGCGTGATTACTTATATTATAAATCTGTCCATCACTACGGGATATGTTCCGAGTGACCTAAAAATTGCTAAGGTCACCCCATTGTATAAAAAGGAATGCCGTAAAAACCCAGAAAATTATAGGCCCATAAGCGTTCTAAATATTGTTTCTAAAATTCTTGAAAAATCTGTTCATATTCAGTTAGAACAATACCTTGTTAACAATAATCTCATTTATTAATATCAGTCAGGTTTTCGACAAACTTATTCAACTGAAAGCACCTTAATTAATGTAACTGATACAATCAAATTGAATAATTCCAAAGGCATACATACTGTTATGGTCCTAATTGATTTATGTAGAGCATTTGATACTGTTGATCACGAGATGGTTTCGTTCATATCTGACGAATATGACCCAGGTTGTTAAAGTTGAAGATTCATTATCTATGAATGTCACATGCCTATGGATATCACATTAGGGTGCCTCAATGTAGCATCTTGGGTTCCTTGCTTTTTTTAATGCTTTGTAATTGAAATGATAGTCAGTATTAACCCTGAATGTAAATTACTCTTATATGCTGATGACAGTGCCATTGTATTTTGGAACAAAGTTCCAAATGTCGTTGCCGATAGACTTGGTAACGCTCTTAATTCATGTAGAATTTGGATTATTGACAACAAAATATCTATATATATATATATATATCAGTAAAACGGAGTCAATAATTGTTTGTAGTACAAAAAAATTAAACGTATATAATCATTTGAAGTCACTACCGGTGGCCTTACATTAAAAGGTTCCCAGTTTGTCAAATATCTTGGTGTTGAACTCGATAATTCAGCCCCTGGAAATAATATTGCCAAGAGTGTTATCAAGAAGGCAAATGCTAGACTATGGTTTCTTTACCGTCAAGCAAGGTGTCTTTACAAAAATACTATACAATTATTATCTATGGCCCTTATTCAATTCATTTTTTATTATTGTGCTTCTTCATGGTATGAAGGTATTGACAAAAACTTCTCACCCAAAATAAAATTATTCGGTTTATCTTCGACCACGGACACATGTAAGTCACAAAGAGCTGTCCAGCCTTGGTCTACTTAAGTTTGAAGATCGAGTTAAATTTTTAAGACTTTGTAATGTCCATAAGATTCTTAATAATAAGGCTGCTCCATATCTTTCTGAGCAATTTACGCGAGTTTCTGAAATTCATACATATAACACTCGTCAGCATAAAGTCAATTTGGTTGTACCTCTGCTTAAATGAAATAATCAGTCTCATTCTACCTTTTTCGTTTCGGCTATCAATGACTGGAATGCTCTCCCAACTAATTTAAAATTAATTACTAATATGGATACATTTAGAGTATACATCAAAAAACTGTATGAACGCAATAGTGCTCAACTGCAATAATTACAATTGAGAACTGTTGCGTTCTATCTAAATAATTAGTTAATTGGGTGCATCTTGGTTTTTAAATGCTGCTTTTTTTCTTTTCCTTTTTAATATGTATTAATTTTGATAACTTTCATGATTTTTAATTGTGCAATTTGGACCCCAGTGAAAATGGGCTGGATTCCCGGCCTAATGGGTGTTCCAGATGCTCATTATGTTTGATAATGGTAATGGTAACACTATATTTTAATTTTATACCAATATTTTATTTAATTAATAATAAGATTTGCTTCAAACACTGAAAATCCATTATTGGAGTAGTGGGTTACGCCCTCGCGGTATGCCTATCCATTAGTACTAGAAAGAAGGTTAGTGAAGTGGTTAGTTGCTAACGCAGATCATTAATGACCAAAGACGAAAGTTAACAGATAGTCAATTGCACTACTTCTCACAAGTTAACAATTACTTATGTACTAATTGCAGAATCGGGTGGCCGGTTTATGAAGGAAAAATCTGATACTAACCGTGACACGTTTTTTGCTGCTAAACGGTGTGTCAAAGTTGTTGTTCTTGGCACCAAAGTCATTCACTTTAGGAACTTGTTATCTGGTTACACTGATATGAAGTCTTTCAATGCATTGAATTGTCTACTTAATCGCAACAAAAAATCACTGCCTGATTTTCATTTCCCTCAAGCTTTGGCTAAAAATTTTGCCAACTTCTCTGTTGGAAAAGTTGCTGACATTCGCCATGAGCTTGACACATTGGATCCTTGTCCTGGTGATCCCACCTATGATGCTCACTGTTCTGTGTTTTTTTCTGAGTTCTCTTTTATCTCAGACGTGGATACATTATGTCTGCTTAGGAAATGCTTATCTAAATCATTATGTCTCGATGACTGTCCAACTGAGTTGCTCGGCAAGCATATAAATATTTTTCTGCCTTTGATTACAAAGCTTGTAAATGTCTCATTATCATCTGGTGTTTTTCCAGATTTTTATAAGTGCGCTGTGGTTAAACTAATTTTAAAGAAAACTGGCGTCGATGTCAATGTTTTGAGCAACTTCAGACCGGTATCTAACCTATCTTTTTGTTCAAAAGTTATTGAAAAATCTTACATCAAACAAACTTTTTGAACACTTGCAGTCGGCGTATCGCCCACTCCACAGTACAGAAACAGCATTACTCATGATGTATACTGACATTGCTGTCTCGATTGATGAACATCGAGGTGTCTTGTTAGTCTTGTTTGATTGATTTGTCAGCTGCGTTTGACAAGGTTGACCATAAGATCCTTATTAATCGTCTGAATATTTCTTTTGGATTTTCAGGATATGCCTTAAAATGGATATGAAACCATTTTCAAAAATCCAATGAATGAAGGTTTTGGAATCCTTGGGTAGTCAATAAACCAGTCACAAAATACTAACCTTGAACAATTTGTTGAATTTGAGAAATTAATAAAAACATTTGTAAAGTAATTTCTCCGAAAAATGGCCGATATGTCGATACGCCATCTTTATTTTCATACGCATTCTAAACCCACTGCGATCGTTCAGATAATTTGAAACAACCGCGTTATATTCCCGACTGTAAGTGATTTGTGATTGGTCAATCAAATTGCACTTTGACACGATAATCGCCGACGACAAGTAAGCAAACAAGATGCCGAGCGGTTGTTGTGTAAATAAGTCACCCAAAAGTATCGTTTTTCCTCTTTCCCAAGAAAGATAAAAATATAAAAACTTTTAATAAGTGGGTAGAATAAAGGACAACGAGGAAGAAGATGTTGAGGAAATGCCATCTCAGACCAAAAAAGAAAAACAACGAAATCTATATACCGACGAAAACGGGAGGTTGAAAGTGTAAGTAAGTAAAGTAGCTAGGCTAGTCCTAGGTAGCATATTAGCTAGGCCTAGGTATGGCCTAGCCTAGTCTAATTAGGGTGGGGGTGGTGGCTAGCCCTCGGCGGCCCTACCCTACGTAGGCCTAGCAATTTTGTGCCAAAGATTGCTATGAAGATGATGCACAAAAGCGTACCTTACTAATCTAGGCCTATACTACTTAGGCCTAGCAGCAGCAGTTCTGGGGTCTACTATCTACATTACTAGGCCTAAATCTTATGCATTCGCCGTAAATGCTAATCACATGTTTCAGCTAGTATTTGCTTTGGAACCTACCAAGCACCCTCTTTTACTCCTGGGTGGAGGCAATGATAACGCCTTGCCAAATGACTAACTAGTGTAGAATAATTGTTATACAGTATTTTCGTACTGTATAACAT
>NW_022753996.1:419503-426290 GCF_011630105.1 Anneissia japonica
GTGCTACCCATTTGAAAAATGTGTTACCCATTTTAAACACAGTGCTACCCCATTTGAAATAATGTGCTACCCATTTGAAACATTGTGCTACCCATTTGAAACACAGTGTTATCTATTTAAAACACTCATGGACTACCGTCTGTCTCTTATACACATCTAGATGTGTATAAGAGACAGGAGCTAGGTTTTTCTCGGCTCTAGAACTCGCCCATGGATATCATCAGATAACTCTAGAAGACACGTCAATAGAGAAGACTGCATTTAGTGTCCCATGGGGTCTGTATGAGTATTTACGTATGCCGCAATGTTTAAGCAATGCTGCTAGTACAATGCAGAGAGTCATGATTTTTATATTTTCCAACATGAATATGGTGGATCTAGTGCTATATCTCGATGATATATTGATATTCTCAACCACAGTGGAAGAGCATTAATTTTTGGAGAAAATAGAGAAGGTGCTAAGCAGGTTAAGTAAGTTTGGATTAAAACTCAAGGGGAAGAAATGTAAATTCCTTGTTCCAGAAGTAGAGTATCTTGGACACATTGTCAGTAGTGAAGGTGTACGCTGTCTCTTATACACATGGGGGAATTTTTGGGGGTAAGGCATTGTCCAATACGTTTAATATTGGGTGTCCGATGTTTTCCAATGACTTTCTAAACAATGATGACAAGATTTTGGATTTCTAGAAACCGTTTCATATCCATTTTAAGGTGGTTTGATTCCTATCTCACCAACCGGAGTTGTCGTGTCTGTGTCGATGATAATTACTCAGATCCACACTTATTAACATTTGGGGTTCCACAAGGCTCGGTAGTGGGTCCTGCTCTATTTAGCCTATACATCAGTCCGCTGGGAGACATCATCAGGCGTCATTGTATTAAATATCATTTTTATGCTGATGATCTGCAACTGTATCTGGATTTTAATCCTTCTCATCCCTCTTCTGTTGATCTGGCTTTGGATAGGCTTAGGTTATGTATCAAGGATATTAAGATTTGGATGGCTTAAACTTAATAATAACAAAACTGAATTCATTGTTTGTACTTAGAGCTTGATCACGTTAGGCATGCTTATCTGTCACTTGCAGGACTTAACCTTCTACCCCCACTAACTCGGTCCGTAATCTTGGTGTCACATTTGATTCCACGCTGTCACTGTCTAATGAAGTTCAGTCAATTTGTAATTCGACCAAAACGTAACTTATGGAGAATTCGCAAATTTATCGACTATGACATCTGTCATGCAGCAGTTCGTGCACTTGTTTTATCTAGAATTGATTACTGCAATTCATTGTACTCTGAGTTGATTGTAACATATTCTCTAAAATTACAGAAGTTGCAGAATCCTGCTGCACGTCTAATTTTTAACATCCGATCCTCTCATACACACACATTACATCTTCTCCGTGAACTTCACTTGCAAATTATGGTCCTTGCTTTCAAGTCACGGTCTAGCCTATGCGCACAATATATCTCTGACTTTTTGCTTGTACGTATACGTAAAAGGCAAATTCGTAGCAGATCAGCTTTGAATGTAAATTTCCATCAACCTACCTTTAACAAGCGTATTGGTAACAAATCTTTCCCGTGCGAGGCGCTACTCATCTGGAATAACCTTCCAGTGCACATTCGATCTTCACCTTCTGTGGCTGTCTGTAGGTCCAACCTAAAGACTCACCTCTTTAACTAATTTCCAATTTTTATACTTTTTTATTTATTGTTGCATTATTTATTTATGATTCCAAACTTTGCCACTGTTTCTTTTGATTTGTTTACTTGTTCTGTGCATGAGTTAGCCAATGATCACGGCTGCTTGTGGGTTATGAGGTGCCTAAATATGTGGGATGCATCGATTCATATCTGCAAAGAAAGGCGCTTTACAAATGTTCGGATTGAATTGGATTGGATTGGGTTTGTAAAAGTAATGGGAGTCACTGGTCTGACCAATGTAAGACGTTCTTATCAAAGGCGCAGCCAGACCGAATTGAAATGATAAAAAAATAATCATGCTTGTTTCAATTGGTTAAAGCAGGCCGGAAGAGACCATAGGATGGCAAATTCTAGGATAAGAGGACAATGTCCAGAAACATTTGGAGATGCAAGTATTTTCATCACCAGCTGTTGCACCCAGACCCACAAAGTGGTGGTGTAGGAGTAAAGGTAAAGGGTAATGGTAAAGGTAGGAGAATAACCCATAACTTGCAGCGTCATTGTGCTGAATTGCATATGTGCGTGGTCAGTGACTACTTAGCAGCCGCAAAGAGGCGCTTCTGGGTAGATACATGTTCACATCGTTCCACAACGACAGGGGCTGAAATGAACCATAACATCGGGGTAACTCCCTACTCTTCCGAAACATGCAATGGGTACTTTAAAGTGCACACGAGCCAGATGTATACACTGGACCTCCATTTTAAGTCCTTATCCGAAAAGACTTGGTTCTACCAACCGAACCATGGGCGAGGAGTGGCTGGAACTGGCGCCGATGTTAAGGCTGTAGCTAGCGGCACCCCTGCCTTACCGCTCGGCCACTCGACTCGGCCAAGTAGCTTGTGTAGCTGGCGCGGAAGCAATACTGATATTTCTATAACTATTAAGAAAGTAGGAGGCGAACAAGAAGTAAAGACATAAGTGTACAAAATTCCGATCTGTTTGCTAGATGATCATAAGATCTATGTTCTAACAGCAGTCGGGATACCTTGTCTTAGTGATAGTATTGATGTATAGTATATTATAATGAAACTCGATAACATATCGAATCGTTTAAAATTATCAGGTGATATACTTCACCGTAGAGGTGGGACAGTGGATCTACTAATAGGCATAGTGTGGTGTTCTTACTGTTGTCCTGTGTGACAATACCGACGTTGAGGGCAGGAGTTGCCACAGGGAGAGAACCACGAGGAAAGAATTAAATTCTGTTCTATGAGTTATACTGTTGTATTAGATTGTCTTTATTGCGAGTTTACAAGGACTCAACACCATACATAGACCATGCAAAGATGCATTTGGGAGACACCAGACAGATATTCAATTACATAGCAAGAAAGTCCCACATAGGGTGGGTAGTATTTGGAGCAGCTGGTCTGCATAAGCCACATTCAGGCAGTGTACTACATGTAAAGTTGACAGCTTCTGTTGATTTATCTGATTTCTGGAGACACAGTCTATGGGGTTAGGTCAGGATGCAACTGTGAGCCTAGTAAAATGAGTAAGTTGGAAAGAGAGGAATACGACCTTATTGAAAATTCCTGCCAGAAGGTGGAAAGTCAATGGTTAGTGCGATACCCGTGGAAAAGAAATACTAGGTTGCTTCCAGACAGCAGATGTCAGGCAGAAAGAATGCTGGCAGCCACCGAAAAGAAGCTGACCAAGAACCGGGAGCATGCAGAAGCATAATTATAAGGGAGAGATGAAAGAGTTAGTAGAATTGGGATTTTCAAAAGGGGGACAGAGGAAGAGCTTGTTAAGTATAATGTTCCAGTTCACTACATGTCTCAACATGCTATAGTACGTCCAGACAAAATGACTACAACTGTGAGGATTGTTTTTAACTCCGCATCAGTATTTCAAGGACACAGCCTAAGTGATTGTTGGATCAAGGGATGTTAAATAATATGTTTGATTTGATTTAGAGAGCAGACGGTTGCTGTACGTGGAGACCTACCAAAGATGTACCACCGTGTTCCAGAATCAGATCAACATGTGCACCGCTATCTCTGGAGGGACTTAAGAACTGAAGAGAAGCCGGAGGTGTTTGTTAAAAAGGTTCTCACCCTTTGAGATAAGCCAACGGCCGCGATGGCTCAGATCGCATTGAGGAAATAGCCGAAGCCGAATGGAAACGATTATTTAGGGAAATGGAGTCCCTGAACGGAGTTACATTTGATAGATGTATCACGCCACCAGATGCAATGCATCGTTATGTCTTATGCATTTTTTGTGTTCATTTGAAAATGCCTTTGGCACATGCGTTTATTTGCGACGGCAAGTAGACCAGGATAGGTTTGAAACACGATTTGTTACAGCGTCAGAGTTGCACCGCTGAAAGCGTTGTCAATGCCTCGGATGGAGCTCCAAGTAGCGGCAAGTAGATTGTACACAACAATCAAAGAGGAAATTTGCTAGCCTCACAATTAACCGAGAATTGTTAGGTTGCATGGTAAGCTAGGGTACGTATCTAGGATGGCTACCAAATTAAAGACACCATTGATGAATTGGGCGTCTGAAGACCTATACAAAGAATTCAAGCGGTTCAGGCAGCATTGCAATTTCACGTTCAATGGACCCCTGTCTGAGAAAACCGAGGTACAAAAAGTAAATTACTTCACGATCTACATGGGCGACCGAGGCAGGGAAATTTTTGACATGGCAGCAGCCATAGCAGCCCACGACGGTCAGCCAGCCACTCCAGCAGAAAATAAAACGTTGGCTGGTGTTTTCCAATAGATTCAAACGCTATGTAAGGCCGAAAAAGAACGTCATAAAGGCAACCGTAGAATTTGACGGTCGAGCAAAAAATAAGGTGAGCCCTTCAATAAATTCTTAACGAATTTACGAGTACTTGTTAAGAGTTGCGAATACGACGACGAGGATAGAATGCTTAGGGATGTCATAGTAGTCTAAGCTAAAGAGCATAAAGTAAGGGAAAAATTTCTAGACGCAGGGGACAAAATCTTAATCTAAATCTATGGCAGCCATCTTGGATGGTACACACACACTAGTATTCTTTTATATCTATGTATCACATAGACTAGAATGGGTCAATGGTGTCTGTTGAGCCACAATGTGTACACGAACAGTGGCGGCGCAGCGGGGGGGGGGGCTTAAACCTCCCACCGGACAGGTCAAGCCCCCCCCCCCGCCGGACAGAGCTCGCCGGGCAGTCAGACCAAAAAACCTATAAAAATAGGCCCACACCAAGCCAACATATGTCTGTCACAGTTACAGAGTTCCATATTCGGCCATCCAGAGGTTGATATTCTTAAAAAAAATCTCATTTGGGAGGAGGAACCCCCTCTCAACCCCTTCCTCCAGCTCGAGCCTACGAGCTCAAGTCCCCACTGTCGGACAAGTTAGCCCCCCAGAAAATATATCCAAGAGCCGCCACTGTACACGAACCACAACATGTACTAGGAGAAGAAAATCCTGCTGACGATGTTTCGCGAGGCATAGCACCTGAAAAGTTGAAGGAACGATGGGAAAAGGGCACAGTGTTTCTGGCCATGCCACAGGAGAGATGGCCAGAGAAGAAAATAAATGTAGTGAAATAGAAAAGGATGTGGAAAAAACAAAAGCTTGATCAGGTAACTGTGGTAACAACAGAGATAACGATAGCTGTATAAATTGTAAACGGTATTCCAGTTGAAACAACTTATCATGGTTACTGCGTATGTGCATAGATTTATCCAGAAAATGAAAATCAGAATAGGAAGGCGATCTAAAGTTGAGGGAGTAGCAAGCAAAATAAAAAACCAACTTACGCCAATAGAGATACAGTCTGCCGAGTTATATCAAACATGCTCGAAGCTTACTAAATGAGACAATGTGAATGGGAGATTTTAAGGCGTTAAGTCCATAAATTGAACATGGCATAATTAGAATTGGAGGAAGGACAGCACGGAATTTGGTATCTTATGAGACAACACATCCTTGTCTGTTGCCACAAGAACATCATATTTCGAGAATAATTACTCAACATATGCATGAAAAGGGTGGAGTTGCAAGTACTGCTGAAAAAGAGAGGACCAGGCGTACAAAGGCTTGCCAATACGGTAAAGTATAGGTGTGTAATATGCAGAAAGATGGAACACATGAGTATCAGTATATGTCGGATCTTCGTAAAGAACGCTTGTCAGCTTTTACACCGCCATTTTTTCATGCTTCTTGTGAATATTTTGGACCATATAACGTACGAATAAGACGTAATAAAACGTCTAAACATTACGAAGTAATATATACGTGTCTAAACACAAGGGCTGTTCACCTAGATTTAGCAGTTGATTGTAGCACGAAAGGGTTTTTACAAGTTTTGATAAGATTCTTTGCCATCCGGGGCCAACAGAAAACAATTATCAGTGACAATGTTTGTTGGAGCACAGAAAGAACTTCGTCACGTCAGATAATTAAAGGATAAGATGCAGAGCTACGAAAAGTCTGCAATGGAAGAAGAGTGCAGTGGAAGTTTACAACGCCATCAGCACCTCATCAAAGTGGTTGTGCCGAATCATTAGTGAAGAGTTGTAACCTAAGTTTGCGTTGAAAAGGCAATTGGTGAGCAGGTTCTAACAACCTTTGAACTTTACACTTGTTTAGTAAAAGTTGGGAATTTAGTTAATGAGCGACCCATAGGTCGAATTCCAAATGACCTTGATGATGGAGTCCAAATGACATTTTGCTTGAATGGGCTTCATCTGAAGTTTCACATGAACCATTTAGAGAGGCATGTGACCCTAGACAAAGAGTAAAGTTTGTGCAACAGATCGTCAATTCTTTTTGGAAACGTTGGACTAGGAATGTTTTTTCCGCTATTGGTGCATAGGAGAAAATGAATTACAGAGAGAAACAATGTACGAGTAGATGACATATAATTCTGTCAGATGCAAATGCTTTAAAGGGAAAATGGAAGTTGGGAAGAATTCCACAATTCCACAAGTGTTTAGGGGTGGCGCCAGCATTGGGGGGGGGGAGAGCTCCCCCCCCCCAGGGAGAAAAAAATTGTATTTTCTACATATTATTAGACCCTAAAATCGATAAATAAACAAATAAGCCTTTGAAACCCCTAAAT
>NW_022753996.1:427532-429389 GCF_011630105.1 Anneissia japonica
GATTATATATATATATATATATATATATATATATTACAGTTACTGCTGTAGCAGCCGACTTTTTCGTCATTGACAAATTTATATATATATATATATATATATATATATATAAATTTATGAAAGAATATATATATATAAATTTTGAACGATCACATTCCTTTTCCCATGCTTAGTTGAACAGACTAGTTCGTCATAGGCGGATTCAAGAAGGTTGAGGGGGCAGCCGGCCTGGGCCCCTCTAAATTTGCAAAATTGAAATAGATTCAGATTCAGATTCAGATATGCATCAGCACACGTTATACATATGCCTAATACAACAACACATAAGTCCTAGGCCAGGACTTTTCAGATACAGAAATGTTATATTGTATGGTTCAGTTTGGCTTTTATCGTTTTGCAAGCTCTATAAAGTTTTGTTTTAATACTACAGTGCTACTAGTAGTAGTAGTAATAATAATAATAATAATAAGTATGATGATGACGATGGTGACTATAGATAATACTATTAATAACATTAAAAAGTGAAGAAAATTGTGCTAAAGGCGAAAAAGTAAGTTGTGATTTGTTGATCACAATTATTATAGTATGGTTAAGGCTTTGTAAGCTATAGTTAGGCCTAAGTTGTCTTGGATATTAAGTAGATCCATGATAAAAGATTGTAAGAAATTTGTTTTCATTTTGACTATAACAATCATGGTGATGATGAATTTTACTATTTAAAAAAGCGTTATTTCCGGCCATCTAGAGATACTATTTCCTCAAATTTTCGCACCTCAGCCCCAACCATGGTGGGCTGAGGTGGTTGTGAAATCACAGCTTTGAAGTATATAAAGTACATATAGGCCTACTCAAAAACAATGTTTATAAGCTTTATTTTCTATGGTGTTCATCACACATATGAATAAGATCTCTAAGGTTGCCGAAAATCGCTGATAAAACATCATGATAAATTTGTTGAGTATAGTAATCAATGCCGTAGCCAGCTATTGGGACAGTTGGACAGTCCCACACAATATTTCTATTGGTCCACAAAGAATAGGTCTA
Source organism: Anneissia japonica (assembly GCF_011630105.1). Classification (NCBI taxonomy): domain Eukaryota; kingdom Metazoa; phylum Echinodermata; class Crinoidea; order Comatulida; family Comatulidae; genus Anneissia; species Anneissia japonica. The sequence goes on from NW_022753996.1 coordinate 428,577, forward strand.
CATTTTCAAAAATAGGTCTAAATTATGCTGTTTTTAGCACAAAATGAGTCCTGTTTTTGAAAAATGGGTCCAGATTTCTCATATTTTGCGGAAAAATTGGTCAACTTTTATGAAAATGGGTACAGAGTTTTCAAATTTTTGAGTAAAATGGGTCTTCTTTTAAGAAAATGGGTCCACATTATTTGAATTTACGCGTAAAGTGGGTCCACAATGATACTGTTCCGCACTGTTTGAAAATCCTGGCTTTGAATATAACAGTAATGATGTGATGATGATGAATTTTACCAAAAATGCCATTTTCTGGTCATCTATAGGTACTATTTCCTCAAATTTTCGCACCTCAGACCCAACTATGGTGTGTATGAGGTGGGTTTCAGCTCACGAAATGTCCCCCACCCCACCTGCACCTTTCAAAACAGATTGCGCCCTCTAGAGGTTCAACTGTAGCGGCTTTAAAATATTTTGTAGAGCACCGCATGTCCAAGAGTAGAATTTGTGGGTCAAAATTCCAAAGTTAAGAAACATACATTGGTATCAGCTGCAAAATACATTTAATTGAACTTTTCTCTAAATTGAACACAAGGTGTGAGTTTTTGAATTAGAATGCCGCAGCATCACTTATGTCAGACTGCTAATATTTATACACAGAGAGTGTAAATCTCGTAGAAGTGATTTGAATGAATGGATTTCTGTATTAATTAAGGGGAAAATTAAGTGTCATTGCTATGTGGCGTATGTGGCGATTTTGTGAATACTTTAGAATATTTTTTTTTTTTTTTTTTTGCAAAAGAATATCCAGTGGGAGGGGGGGGG
>NW_022753996.1:429428-430413 GCF_011630105.1 Anneissia japonica
GTGGTGGTGGGGGGGGGGGTTATTTCTTGTGCTCATTTTCTTCACAATGCATCACTGATCCCATTATATGATAATAGATAAAAGAAAATGAATAGGCCTATTGTATGATATATAAATGAGGCCCTAGAAATGAATAAAAAAAAACCTGGTACCCATTTTTGTCTTAATCAGTGAATTTTTTTTAGATATTTTTAGACATGTTTGCCAGGAATCTACCCAAAAAATTGACTAAGTTAAAAAATATGACATAAGACAACAGACTAATTCAGTAACCACCCTGGTGACGGACCTGTTAAAATATGAACTCAGTGGAATACGTTGTGACGCGTTTGATTTTGCTTTGTTGCGTGCGTTGCATGGTTTGTTGTGCATGTGATTGTACATCAAAGATACTAGAAATACAATGCATGTGTCAGGGGGAGATATATGTAATGATATGTTGTAGACAATAGTAGACAGTAGGCTATTCTGACTTTCTTGTATGTTCCTTTATTGGTATCTTGTTATCAACTGCCTGAAGGTTCACGTGTCCTTGCTCTATGTATTATTTATTTTTTTTATTTTTTTATTTTTTAAAGAATCTACTTATCTAATATTTCTTTTTAGCACTTTAGTTTCCTTTTCCTTAATAAGAGCCAAAAGTCAAACAAATTGCAAACAAAGGTTTTTCTTTTTTAATCAAGTACATATGATGAGGGGATGAAATTCCACAAATCACAAATTGGTCACACCTCAGGAACATATGCAAATTAGCTAAAATATGCAAAATTAGGTTAAAAATATAGGGGTCTCATATCTTGGCAACCGCTGGTCGCAGGGAGTTGCTTTCTGTTTCAAATTATTCAGAACATGCATGTTTCTATTTCCTCCAATATAACATTTGCCTCAAAAATGAACAGAAATGCTGCTTTAAATGCTAGATTGCCTAGCCTAATTCTACAACAAACCAATAATATGTATAGGTGTAATATATATATATATATAT